>NC_069504.1:533937201-534041928 GCF_027579735.1 Bombina bombina | reverse complement strand
ATTATTTTTTCTTAAGCGAAATAAAGACTTCCTATGGAGATTGGTCAATCTGCTTTAATAAACTATGCTGAATATTTCCAAATTAATTTCCAATAATGGGCCTTAAACACAATCCTTTAGAAATGTTTATCTAATGAATTGCTACAGAAAGTCACCATTAAAGGGACAGTCTACACAAAAATTGTTATTGCTTAAAAAGATAGATAATGCCTTTACTATCCATTTCCCAGCTTTGCACAACCAACATTGTTATATTAATATACTTTAAAACATTTAAACCTCTAAATCTCTGCCTGTTTCAAAGGCTCTGTTGAGAGCCTCTTAATCACATGCTTTTGTATTTGCTTTTCACAACAGGAGACTGATAGTTCATGTGAGCCATATAGATAACATTGTGTTCACGCCAATGTTATTTAAGAGTTAGCACAACACAATACTAAATGCAAGTCAATAGATTTTAAATAGTCACAGTCATGTGATAAGGGAGCTGTCAGAAGAGGCTTAGACACAAGGAAATCACAGAGGTAAAAAGTATATTAATATAACTGTTGGTTGTTCAAAACTGGGGAATGGGTAATACAATAAAAATTATTTAAAACAATAAAAATTCTATTGTAGACTGTCCCTTTTTAAAGTTTTTACTATACTGAGGTAATAATCCACATCAACATCTATATTCTTTGTTACCTCCATTGTCACCTGACTTTACAACTAAAATAGGAAAGTCTACTTGTTAAAAAAGCAGAGAACGGGGTGCTTTTCTAAAACCTGTATAAAAACAAATAATTGCTGCATAATACAAACTTTAATTATTATTTCTTTTTTTTAGTACCATACTTTATTTAACTTATTATTTAGAGTAACAAATAAATGCTGTTATAATTAACTGTACTAGAAGTGGCTGTCATAGACGTTTTCATTTATGTGTAGCAGTCCTTAAATGAACTTTACTGTTCTATAACATCATTTAAACTTTTATTCTCTATTCCACCCTTTTTTAAATAATTGACTCATAAAAGATATAAGATATAAATGATTTAGATATATGGGTGTGTAATTTATATAATGTTGTATATATCATTTTTGTAAAAGCTGTGGAGACATTTTAGGGAGGAAAGTTACCTCCCCTGGTACAATGTATTCCCATGAATTGTGAACTTTTCCTTCAGCTTGCAGATGTTCTTTATAGGGTGAGTTATTACATGGTTTACTACTGTGACAAAATAAATGTTTCTAACATAACAAATAGCACAGTGGCATATTGTCAAACTGCAAATACGTATTTTAGTAAACAAATTTGATATTTACTATTGAGTATTTTAAACAAATGACAATGACTATTGTGCAATAATAGATAAATAATATACTTATATACTCTTCTTTATATGCTGTAGACGAAGCATGAACAACTTAAGGCCTGTGGACAATATTACCTCAAATACATGTTATCTGACCATTCATTTTCCAATGTTTTAGTACTTTCATCTCATTATAGCAATATTCTTCTTCAAGAATCAAATGTGTAGTTCTAAAAACAAAGTAAGAAAAAGAATGAAATAAAAACTTGTAAGAATGTCTTTTTGGATCTGTATGGTGCACCATGCTGTCAGTCAAGGCTATCACTATATCTAGCTAATGTATAGCTAATTAGACAGGATTTTTATATGAAACTATATGATATTATTTGCTTTGATTAGAAGTAGGTCTAAAAATTGTTCTGCAACCCTCCACGTGAAAAAATTAAATCAAGAAGACCCATCATATAAAAGGGTCAACTGTCATTAAGACCGCAATCTCTGGAGCATTGACACAGATTCATTTTGCCTTTGCTTTCTTTTGATTAGCTCCAAAGAAAACATTCAGCATACCCACACCTTGTAGGGTTAACGTATTTGTAGGCTTAATGCTTTTCCATGGTGCAGATAATAATTATTGGTTTGATGAATGAGGGCCAGAATATGTTGCCTTTCAAATGTAATCAGTTGTCCTTGACAAAACTAAGTTTGCATACTTCATATAGTTTTACAATGCAATTAGGAATATAAAAAAATCTGGAATTTAGTTAAAATAATTAATTTGTGCTTTAAATATGTCCCCTTCCATTTTACACAACACAATAATGCAAACCAGTAGCTTTATGGTACCAAAACTCAATGCACTCCAGTAATTCTCATAGATTTAAGATTCAACCTTGCAGATGAAATTCAGGATACAATTATACTGATGGTATAAAACTCGGATTTCCAATAACATCTGGTTATAACAATATAATATTAGTCCTCTAGATTTTCTGGATGTGCATAAGGTTATCTTCAATATTAACTACAGAGACATTAAAGTATTTTGTTCTGTGTTGCTTAATACATTTACTATGTGCACTGCAGTTATTTTTTATTTATTTATTACATTTTTGTTAAATTTATGTTTTTTTATTTTATTTTTGGGGCATGTCTCTGTCTATCAGTAATTGTAGGACTTGTTTTAATCTAGTATCCCTGAAACAAAAACCATATTGTATATGCGCAAATATATTTGCCAATAATGGCTAAGCAATGTTATGATCTACATGCTGCATACATATGTAGGGTTAGATTACAAGTGGAGTGCAAAAATATTAGTGCTATTCATCGTTAAAGGGATATGAAACCCACATTTTTGTATTTCATGATTCAGATAGAGCATGCAATTTTAAGCAACTTTCTAATTTACTCATATTATCAATTTTTCTTTGTTCTCTTGGTATCTTTATTTGAAAAAGCAGGAATGTATGCTTAGGAACCGGACCATTTTTGGTTCAGCCTGGGTAGTACTTGCTGATTGGTGTTTTTCAGATTTGTATTTGTAATTGCATCACATTGTAATAGTAAATTGTAGATTCAGTAGACAACTTTAAAAAAGTTTATGTGCATTATTTAGGTAAAACCAGAAAGATGGATTGAAGTTAATTTGATAATGCAGTCAGCTAAATATACAAATGTTTCTTTATTTCAGTTCATAGGATAATTAAAGGGACAGTCTACACCAGAATTTGTATTGTTTTAAAAGATAGATAATCCCTTTATTACCCATTTCCCAGTTTTGCATAACCAACACAGTTATAATAATATACTTTTAACCTCTGTGATTATCTTGTATCTAAGCCTCTGCAAACTGCCCCTTTTTTCAGTTCTTTTGACAGACTTGCAGTCTAGCCAATCAGTGCCTGCTCCAAGATTACTTCATGTGCACGAGCACAGTGTTATCTATATGAAATATGTGAACTAACACCCTCTAGTGGTGAAAAACTGTTAAAATGCAATCTGAAAGAGGTGGGCTTCAAGGTCTAAGAAATTAGCATATGAACCTCCAAGGTTAAGCTTTCAACTAAGAATACCAAGAGAACAAGGCAAAATTGGTGATAAAAGTAAATTGGAAAATTGTTTAAAATTACATGCTCTATCTGAATCATAAAAGTTTATTTTGGCCTAGACTGTCCCTTTAACACAACTTTAAACCATAGGCAGATTTACAGAATGACACAGCTTTTTGATAGACCAAAGTTCACCCTTCCCCAGCTCCCCCTACAGACTGCCAATGAATATTAATTGGTGTTATCAGACACCTGATGAAATGATATCAGTATTGTTTCTTTACTTATACCTATGAATATACTATAAACGAGATCAACCTCTGTTATTGGTGTGCTGTAGCTGAATTAAAAAAAAACAGAGTCAATTGGTGTGAAGGGGAACCACAATAATTATAAATGTCAATTTTTACTATATCTTCTTCTATATTACTGATTTTCTTAACATATTTTGTAGTTATCCTAAAGCATATAATACAGTCAATACAAATCAGAGAACAACTTTAGAAGTAAACAGATTCATGAATACAAGAGTCTGAAGCCAATTATTTGGTAAGGTTAATCACACCTAAACATTATTAATAAAACAGGTTGCAAGAATATTCTTTAAACAAAATACTGTAACCACAGCCACCGAGAAGCAATTTGTATTGTAATTAGGCCAGCCAGTGTCCTTAGGGCAGTCCTGGGGGGTGCTTAATTTCACTGCAGCAGGGAATAGAAAAATGTGTTTTTCATCTACACGTCCCTGAGTTCCAGCTCCCATTTTATGTCAGAACAGTTTCTTTACACTCTTGTGATTGATATAGATTCCCTGCTTGAAAATATGACAAAATGTAACAATTCTGCTAAAAGTGGAATAAAAAGTTTAATATGCTTCTTTATACAGTACAAACTGTGATCAGTCTGTCTAAAATGTAGTCCAACAGGGGTACAGGATTTGGTTTTATTATTGAGCTTTATATCTGCAGTTTTATTTGTAGGTGCTGTTTTTGGCTAATTTTCTAACTATATGTAAGAGCACACCCGGAGTTGAACCCAGAACCTCCAGTCCCTGGCTGTTTGCCTATCCTCTAGAGCGACTGGAGGGTTCTGGGTTTGGGTTTGCGTTTGGGTTTGGGTTTGGGTTTGGGTTTGGGTATGTGTAAGTGTCTGGAAGACTGTATCCTACTGCCTGCACTGGCTTGCTCTATAGCTCCACCTGCCTGCCAGCAGCAGACAGACACCTATTCAGCAAGCTAAATAAACTGTTTCCTGTCATTGCCTGTATATTGTATTCCTTGTATTCCTGGGTGCTTTTTGTTTTGCTGCTATATTGTTACTGAACTTTTACTTGGCTTTTGGATTATTCTTGCCTTCTGCCCACCCTGACCTCTGGACTGTGTTTGACTTATAAATAGGATTTGGATTCTGTGCCTGAATCTGCTTGTCTGGTATCTGACCTCTGGCTATCCTTGACCACCCCTTTGTGCCTACTGTATTGGTACCTCTGCAGCTTGTCTGATTCACTGAACGGTGCCTTCCATACCATTCTCTGAGCTTCCTTTATTCTGTTATCTGACGTGAGAGTTTCTCTTATTTGCATTCAATTAAATGTTCTGAGCTGAAGTACTGGAAGTCTTGTCTTTGGTATTATCCAGCGTGTTGGGACAGTGTTACTTAACCACTTCTCAGCAACTGGGTCCTGTTCTGGACAAACAGTTACTACAACCCTTACAATATAACATCCCATATTATGCATTTTAATTTACAGAATTTAAAATGCAATCTTCTGACTTCTTAAGACAAAATCTGTTACATATCTGTCCCTAAGTAGCTTTATCATATCTGCCCATATGTGGCTTTATCATATTGTATGACAGGGGCTAGCCTTGTTGACTGCAGACTAAAGTCCACATTGATTCCTCCAATGGGGGGTACAGTTTGGTTAGTGAAAAATAATTGCAGTAAAATAGACGTTAATTTGTTAATATCAAGACGTGGCTGATAAATTATTCTATAGCAACACAACAGAAAAGTATTTTGATACAAGGTGGTCACTGTCCCTTTAAATCAGTAAGATTTGCAGGTGCAAAAATGCTTGCAGAATCTAATAAGTTTCACACACAACCACGGGGCGGGGTCTTGTTGCACACTATGTCGGGCCATTGGAGGGTTCCAATATTGATTACTATTGGTTCTGGCTGTCCTTGGTGGGTCCACTTTTGGGAGTTTTGCTTTTTTATGGGGGCTATGTGAGTGGGAGTGAATACTCTAAATACGTTTTTAGATGCAATGGGTAATGTGGCAACTAGGAGGAAATTTTGTTCTAGGTCAATTGCACTGCGCATATTTATATTTCAACTAACAATAAACACAAGTGTGTGTAAGCTCTCTGGTTTATTAGGATAATTCTCACAGATTTGTTGATTAAACAGACATGATGACAGTAAAAATACAACTTGCATGATTCCGATAGCACGTATGGAGCTTGATGCCCCGTGTTTCCAGCGAGCCTTTAGACCGCTGCTCCATAACCTGTCCGCCTGCTCTGAGGCGGCGGACAGAAATCAACCCGATCGAATATGATTGGGTTGATTTACACCCCCTGCTAGCGGCCGATTGCCCGCAAATCTGCAGGGGGCGGTAATGCACCAGCAGTTCACAAGAACTGCTGGTGCAATGATAAATGCAGACAGCGTATGCTGTCTGCATTTATCGATGTGCAGCGGACATGATCTGCAATATCGGATCATGTCCACTCGCACCATAATAAATAGGCCCCTATAAGTTTAAGACTCATCTAAATCACTTCTGTTATCAAATTAACATTGTTCTCTATGTATATACACACATGAGCCATTCCACCTATTGGTTGCCATTAAATGTATAAATATGCATATCAATTAACTCTAAAATACTTCTTATTATTAAGTAAAGTGTCCTGCACATTAATATAACTTCTAACTTAAAAAAATATAATTCTAAATATTAATAAAAGCTACAAGAACAATACAAAAATATCATAAGTTACCTGCCCCTCCTCTCTGTATATATGATGATATTTCAACTATGACTGGGAAAGTCAATTACAACGTTACTGTCCTGTTACCTACATTTTTTTTAAATTATTTTTTTAATTACTAATTTTTGGTAAATCCCTAGAATTTGCTCTGCATCTTCATGCTATTAGCAGGTACGCCATGTGGTTATATTTCATGTATTTGCTGATTCTATGCTGTTATTTTTAGTCCTTTAACTTATATGAGGCTAGATTACGAGTGGAGAGCAAATGATTGCGCCCAATCAATAAGGGGTTTATCGCGGGGGTTTGCGCTCGTCGGGATGACATGTTGAAGGTAAATGCGATCGCTTGTGCACAATCACAATTTACGCTAGAATGATTACCGCCACTTCAGAGCTCTGGTTAAATATTTTGCTAAACATAAAAGTTTCACAAAACACATAAAAAATACATTACAAATTATAGTTGCACTCATAATAACACCATCTAATATTAATTATTCAAAAAAATATTGCACACGAGTTATAAAATAAAGGCTCAAGGATATGAGGTATGAGGTATTAGGGGAAAAAAAGGCATATATATATCTATATATATATATATATATATATATATATATATATATATATATATATATATATATATATATATATATATATGTGTATATGTATTTACAGACATATATACACATATAAACACACAAATACATATGTATACATACACTCACCGGTCACTTTATTAGGTACACTTGTTCAATTGCTTGGTAACACAAATTGCTAATCAGCCAATCACATGGCAGCAACTCAATGCATTAAGACATCTAGATGTGGTGAAGACGACTTGCTGAAGTTGAAACCGAGCATCAGAATGGGGAAGAAAGGGGATTTAAGTGACTTTGAACATGGCATGGTTGTTGGTGCCTGACAGGCTTGTCTGAGTATTTAAAAAACTGCTGATCTACTGGGATTTTCACGCACAACCATCTCTAGGGTTTACAGAGAATGGTCCGAAAAAGAGAAAATATCAAGTGAGTGGCAGTTGTGTGGACGAAAATGCCTTGTTGATGTCAGAGGTCAAAGGAGAATGGGCAGACTGGTAGGAGATGATAGAAAGGCAACAGGAACTCAAATAACCACTTGTTACAACCAAGGTATGCAGAATACAATCTCTGAATGCACAACACGTCGAATCTTGAGGCAGATGGGCTACAGCAGCAGAAGACCACACCGGGTGCCACTCCTGTCAGCTAAGAACAGGGAACTGAGGCTACAATTCGCACAGGCTCACCAAAAGTGGACAATAGAAGATTGGAAAAACGTTGCCTGGTATGATGAGTCTCAATTTCAGCTGCGACATTCAGATGATAGGATCAGAATTTGTCTTAAACAACATTAAAGCATGGATCCATCCTGCCTTGTATCAACGGTTCAGGCTGGTGGTGGTGTAATGGTGTGGGGGATATTTTTTTGGCACACTTTGGGCCCCTTGGTACCAATTGAGCATCGTTTAAAACACTACGGCCTACCTGAGTATTGTTGCTGACCATGTCCATCCCTTTATGACTAAAGTGTACCCATCTTCTGATGGCTCCTTCCAGCAGGATAATGCACCATGTCACAAAGCTCAAATCATCTCAAACTGGTTTCTTGAACATGACAATGAGTTCACTGTACTCCAATGGCCTCCACAGTCACCAGATCTCAATCCAACAGAGCACATTTGGGATGTGGTGGAACGAGAGATTTGCATCATGGATGTGCAGCCGACAAATCTGCAGCAACTGCATGATGCTATCGTGTTAATATGGACCAAAATGTCTGAGGAATGTTTCCAACACCCTGTTGAATCTATGCCAAAAAGAATTGAGGCAGTTCTAAAGGCAAAAGGAGGTCCAATCGGGTACTAGCAAGTTGTACCTAATAAAGTGTCGGGGAGTGTTTATAGACACATATACAAGTGCATTGGAGCCCTTTGCAGTTAAGTAGATGAAATCATGTTAAAGCATATTTATGCAATATTCATATTTAATAAAGGTTTTAGCTATGTATTTACTGTAAATAATTCACATTCCAATGTTCTACACAAAGCAGAATATGTTCTATGTATTTCTAAATAGATATTGATTAAGGAGATTAAAGGGACAGTCAAGTCCAAAAAAAACTTTTATGATTCAGATAGGGCATGTCATTTTAAACAACTTTCCAGTTTACTTTTATCACCAATTTTGCTTTGTTCTCTTGGTATTCTTAGTTGAAAGCTAAACCTAGGAAAGCTAATTTCTTAGACCTTGAAGGCCGCCTCTAATCTAAATGCATTTTGATAGTTTTTCACCACTAGAGGGCATGTATTTCATATAGATAACATTGAGCTCATACACATGAATTTACCATGGAGACAGCTCTTATTGGCAAAAATGCAAGTCTGTCAAAAGAACTGAAATAAGGGGGCAGTCTGCTAAGGCTTAGATACAAGGTAATTACAGAGGTAAAACGTGTATAATTATAACTGTGTTGGTTATGCAAAACTGGGGATTTGGTAATTAAGGGATTATCTATTTTATAAAACAACAAAAATTCTGGTGTTGACTGTCCCTTTAAGGAGTTAAAATGTTTGCAACACAATAGCAATATAGAATTAAATTTAAAACACTATGGGCTAGATTACGAGTGGAGCACTATTTTATGGGTGCACGACACGTTAAATAACCAGTCATTACAAGTGGCTGGCTAATGATCCTGCAAGCTTGCGATTTCACTTTGCACTTAGTCAGACAGTCAGACTCCTGGTTAATTAAAAAAAGTTGCCCCCCAAATAAAGAGGACAGTTATTTAAAATGAAATAAAAATATGGGCATCTTTATTAAAAAATAAAAAACTGCACTAAGCAGTTATAATGGGTTAAAACGAGGGTATGTGGGGTGTTTGGAAAAAAACGGCACTGAAAGTGCCTTTACATAGAGGTAAATGGGGGACTGTGTTTTTACTGTAAATATATGTATGTATATGCTTATGTACATATAAATGTAGGTGTTAATGTGTGTAAACACATATAAACACATAAATACATATGTAAATATTTATATACCTATATATATTTTTATTTTGCTGCACAAATTGCCCGCTGCACTAGGTGGTTTGCTGTGTCTGATGGCATGAGAACGAGGCTCCCATTGGAGCCTATGGAAGTGCGCTCTCGTTAGTGCAAGCTTTCAGGCAATGGGAACGCCTGACATGTAATACCAGTGCACATGATATTACTGAGTGAAAGTGCTCTACTTGTAATCTAGGCCTATATGGGATGACTTTAAATCATTTTATTAAATAGTATTATGTGTAACTGTACTTTGTAATGAATTTTTGATGTGTTTTTTGACATTTTTTTTGTTTTGCAAAACTTCAATTGCGCTCAAGGGATCGCGTTTACTTTCAACTTTTAATACTGGAATGCAGAGATCTGAGGACTTAAACCTTTTGTCTTTGTCTATCTTACCTTTTATAGAAGAAGATGGAGAGAACCCATACTATGCAGGAGCCAGAAACACCCACCAATGGCATGCTGCAGGGGAAGGAGTGAGACACACTTGTCAACCTCTTTATCTCCCCTCTCTCTGTCTCTCTCTTTGTCTGTCTCTGGTCTTTCTTTCTCTTTCCACCTTCTTTGCTGTGAAGATCTAAAAGCACATAGCACTGTGCACATCCCTTCCACACAGAAATCTCACAAACACACAAGCATCCATGCACAGTCTCACACAGACATGCACACTCTCACACACACACATGCACACTCTCACACACACATGCACACTTTCACACACACACACACACACACATGCACACTCTCACACACACATGCACACTCACACTTATGTGCACACATATGGAAACATACATACGTTCTTGTTACCCATTGTTCATTCCTTTTACCCACTGTTCAATCCTGTTACTAAATTGTTTTTCTCAAAAAAATAATGTTAATCCACTATGTTTTTCAATTATGGTTCACCCATCATTTATCCAATTATTAAATAAATTACATTATAACAAATTTAATAAACTTGAGGGTTGTGTCTCCTTTTAAAGGAAAAAGTGGATTTGCGTTTTTTTAGAAAAATACATATTTCATGCATATATAGTGAATTTTTAGTCACAAATATAAATTATTTGAACATTTTTTTTAAATAAACACTTTCTTGAGGGGAAAACAAACAAATTAGCTAACTTGCTTTTTAAAAGACACATGAGTTTTGTTAACAATGCATCCATCTTAGAAACCTTGTGAAAAATGAAATAGTTACCTGAAATTGACCAATACACATTTTAAATAGTTAAATATTATTTGGCTAGATTACGAGTCTTGCCTTAGCCTTAAAAAGCACCATTGAGAGGTCCCAACGCTGCTTTTTAATGCCCGCTGGTATTACGAGTCTTGCAGATACAGGTGTACCGTTCACTTTTTTGGCCAGACTCCTATTGCTGATCCAATCAGCCAATAGTATTGAGCTGGTATTCTATTAGCTGATTGGATCAGCCAATAGAATGCAAGCTCAATCCTATTGGCTGATTACATCAGCCAATAGGATTTTTTTCTACCTTAATTCCAATTGGGTGATAGAATTCTATCAGCCAATAGGAATTGAAGGGACGTCATCTTGGATGACGTTATTTAAAGGAACCTTCATTCTTCAGTTGGACGTCGTTTGAAGAGGATGCTCCGCGTCGGATGTCTTGAAGATGGAGCCACTCCGCGCCGGATGAAGATAAAAGATGCCGTCTGGATGAAGACTTCTGCCCATCTGGAGGACCTCTTCTTCCCGGCTTGGATGAAGACTTCTGCCCATCTGGAGGACCACTTTGCCCTGCTTCTTTGAGGACTTCGGCCCGGTTGAGTGAAGATTTCTCAAGGTAGGATGATCTTCAAGGGGTTAGTGTTAGGTTTTATTAAGGGGGTATTGGGTGGGTTTTATAGTAGGGTTGGGTGTGTGGGTGGTGGGTTTTAATGTTGGGGGGTATTGTACTTTTTTTTTACAGGTAAAAGAGCTGATTACTTTGGGGCAATGCCCCACAAAAGGCCCTTTTAAGGGCTATTTGTAATTTAGTATAGGGTAGGGCTTTTTATTATTTTTGGGGGGGGGGTTATTTTATTAGAGGGATTAGATTAGGTGTAATTAGTTTAAAAAACTTGTAATTATTTTATTATTTTCTGTAATTTAATGTTTTTTTCGTACTTTAGATAATTGTATTTAATTGTATTTAATTGTATTTAGTTTAGGGAATTTATTTAATTATAGTGTAGTGTTAGGTGTAATTGTAACTTAGGTTAGGTTTTATTTTACAGGTAAATTTGTATTTATTTTAGCTAGGTAGTTATTAAATAGTTAATAACTATTTAATAACTATTCTACCTAGTTAAAATAAATACAAAGTTGCCTGTAAAATAAAAATAAATCCTAAGATAGCTACATTGTAACTATTAGTTATATTGTAGCTATTTTATGGTTTATTTTATAGGTAAGTATTTAGTTTTAAATAGGAATAATTTAGTTAATTGTAGTTATTTTATTTAGATTTATTTAAATTATATTTAAGTTAGGGGGTGTTAGGGTTAGGGTTAGACAGATTTAGGGGTTAAGAACTTTAATATAGTGGCGGTGACGTTGGGGGCGGCAGATTAGGGGTTAATAAGTGTAGGTAGGTGGTGGCAACATTGGGGATGGCATATTAGGGGTTAATAAATATAATGTAGGTGTCGGCGATGTTGGGGGCAGCAGATTAGGGGTTCATAAGTATAATGTAGGTGGCGGCGGTGTCCGGAGCGGCAGATTAGTGGTTAATAATATAATGCAGATGTCGGCGATGTTGGGGGCAGCAGATTAGGGGTTAATAAGTGTAAGATTAGGGGTATTTAGACTCGGGGTTCAGGTTAGGGTGTTAGGTGTAGACATAAATGTATTTCCCCATAGGAATCAATGGGGCTGCGTTAGGAGCTTTACGCTGCTTTTTTGCCGGTGTTAGGTTTTTTTCAGCTGGCTCTCCGCCATTGATTCCTATGGGGAAATCGCGCACAAGCACGTTTTGCCAGCTCACCGCTACCGTAAGCAGCACTGGTATTGAGGTGAGATGTGGAGCAAAATTTTGCTCTCCGCTCACTTTTCTGCGGCTAACGCCGGGTTTGTAAAAACCCGTAATACCAGCGTTGTCTGTAGGTGAGCAGTGAGCATAAACCGCTCATTAGCACCGCACACCATTACCGACAAAACTCGTAATCTAGGCGATTGTTATTAGATTCAGTGTTGAAAATAAAGATAAAAAATTAAGTTTAATTTGGAACAGTTACAAAATGCAAATGGCACACATTTGGTGGAATGGCCCACATATATAGTAATGTTGAAAATCATATGTACATATCAGCAGCAGCAATGCACTACTGGGAGGTAGCTGAACACTTCTGATGCTCCAGTTACAGGAGACTAATGTTTGTAGCCACCAATCACCAGCTAGCTCCCAATAGGGCATTGTTGCGGCTCTGAAACTGTCTTTAAGAATGTAAACTCTTTTTGTAGGGGTTAAACACGAAGTCCTTGATCACAATCTATCAGCATTTTCAGTTCCTTTCAACCTGAAAGACTACTTTTCATTTTGGCACTGCTCCGTAACTTGTCCGCCTGCTCTGAGGCCACGGCCATCAATCCACCCTATCCTATACGATTGGGCTGGTTGACACCTCTTGATAGTGGCTGATTGGCGGCGAATTTTCAGGGGGCGGCATTGCACAAGCAGTTCACAAGAACTGCTTGTGTAATGATAAATGCCAACAGCATATGCTGTCGGCTTTTCTCGATGTGGGGTGGACATGGTACGCAACATCGTATCATGTCCGCTTGCACATTAATAAATAGGCCACTTAAGCTGATTTTTACACTCACAAACAAGTTTTCGGCTGTTCGAAAAAGGCCATATTTACACTATGGAGCAGAAAACTGCTAGGCGATCACAATATGTTTTCGGCTCACTTTTCAACTACATTTCAAGACCATTTTTGGTTGATTGAATTCAGCACCTCTAAGCACTTGATAAGTTTTTGGGAGGACTTTTCAGGTACCTGTGAGACTTTTTCTCTGCAATTTCCAAACAGTCTTTTACATTGCACCTATGTTACACACTCTGTAATAGCCACGGAAAACATTCTAGTTCTTTGTTTACATACGTGCTATTGATTCATTAAAACTCTATTCATCCCTAGTGGAGAGGCTGTATACAGTCTACAGGGAACACATTTACAAATGCTAGAAAAATTACAGTCAAAACAAGATGAATTGACTACAAACAGGATGCATCTAATTAGCACTTCCTTCTCCCCTGATACATTTTTATGGCATCAAACTTGCATGGAGTGGTAATTTAGATGATATGATTAAAATATAACTTTTATTGAAAAAATGTTAAAATAAAAAATATAAGATTAAAAACATAAATAGATTGAGGATATGTAAAAATGTTAACACACTTGGTTAAATATGAATTAGGGTTGTTGTAATTCTGAAATTAAATTCTTGCAAAATTGTGTGCAAGGGAAATTCAAATTCAGGGCCTCGATCCGAAATAAATCGTCGCCCGCAAAAGCAGGCAACGCCAATATTTGCGCGGGTTTGGTATCCTATATACGGCGTAACTTAGAAGTTACGCGCGTATATTTCTGCCTTCGCCTGACGTTTTTTTGGCCAATAGACTGACATACAAAACACGCGCAGTTTGGTATCCAATATACGGCGTAAGGACTTACGCGCGCAGATTTCAGAAAATCTACTCTATTCTCATCTTGCCACAAATTGGAGGCGCTGCAACCCTTGCACTGACTTAGAAACCAACGTAACTCTCTGAAGGCCTAACAAGTGCATGCTTAACAACATACATATCAGCAGCTTGATCACAAATAGTTAACCTCTTCAAAGCATTTATTATTCCTGCCCCTGCAAGTTTGTCAAACCAATCACAAAGGGGTCAATCATGGGGCACAAGGGGTCATCATGGGGCACAAGGGGTGCATCATGGGGCACAAGGGGTCAATCATGGGGCACAAGGGGTGCATCATGGGGCACAAGGGGTGCATCATGGGGTACAAGGGGTCAATCATGGGGCACAAGGGTGCTGGAAGCCCTACAATCCCCTGTTGTTCTGTCTACACATGCTGATTCTATAGTTACTGCTGAGGTCCATGGTGATGGTGCTGCCCCTGCTGCAGCTGGTCATCGAATTACATACTGCGGAGTTCCACTGCATGTAAGTGAAACTAATACATCCCACCCCCATTCCCTTAACCACCCTAATTACTGAAAATATATAATTAGTTCAATTCATGTTTTGGTCACTATGATTTATTGACTATCATTTCGAGGAATGAAAATGGATGTTTATACCTTATGTTCACACCTTCTGTAAAAACATTATTATTTAGATATATATACCCATGTGCAGGGATAGGCAAGGTGTCCTTCACTAAAAGTGTTTACCTTAGAAAATGTCTGCCATAGCCTTGGCTAGTGCCTATACCTGCACATGGGTCAATTTCTATTGGATGTGAGAAACCTTGATTTACATCTTAAAAGTGAATATCACTATATGTACCCTTCATACACAACTATGTGGTGTGGTTTAGAGAACATGAATATGTCATAAACATGATGATATTACCTTTTCTGGGCCATTTCCACACATGCCTTATTATATTTTTCAAAAATATTAGTGTACTAAAACACCCCTCACATGGATGTGGATGACAATTATATGGTAAATATAGGACAAGATTTAGGATGAAATATAACAATATATTTTTTTTTTAGGCTTCTTACATGAGGGGGCTGAGGTGCCTGGAGTGGCTCTCCTGCCTCTCCTGGGTTGTGTGGATGCAGAGGATTCTGCAGGAGTGCTGGCCACAGATGAGAGGCTGCAGGCAATGTCCTGCTGGTGTGTGAAATGCTCCACCAACACACCCAACAGTTGGTTTTGTTCCTTGCATTTGTTGTCCCTCTGCATCTGCATGTCCGAAATAACTCTCAGCATCTGAGATTGGTTCTGGACGATACCACTTAAAGATGCTGCCATGTCCCGTTGCAGCTCAATGGAACGCTGTAGTAAAGTCTGTTGGCTCCTGTAAAACCTGCGTTGGTCTCTCTGCATTCTCTCACAGGTTGATGTGAGCTAGACATGTGCGGTTCGTTTCGGATTAATTCGGAAATTCGGTAAATTCGGTAAATTCGGAGATTCGGATCGATTCGGATTTCCGAATTAAAATACTTCCGAATCTACCGAATGAATCCGAAATAGCTGCCGTATCTCCGAATAAATCCGAATTAGCTCGTTAAGATTCGGCATTTCCCCATAGGAAACAATGGGAGTTTCGGCTGAAAAAAAACTAACACCGCAGCCCCATTGTTTCCTATGGGGAAACACTAAGTCTGCACCTAACACCCTAACATGTACCCCGAGTCTCTAAACACCCCTAATCTGACACTTATTAACCCCTAATCTGCTGCCTCCGCTATCGCTGACACCTGCATTATTTTATTAACCCCTAATCTGCCGACCGAATATCGCCGCCACCTACATTATAGCTATTAACCCCTAATCTGCTGTCCCTAACACCGCCGACCCCTACATTATAGTTATTAACCCCTAATCTGCCTCCCCCAACGTCGCCGCAATCTAACTACAAGTATTAACCCCTAATCTGCCGACCCGATATCGCCGCCGCCTACATTATAACTATTAACCCCTAATCTGCTGTCCCTAACACCGCCGACCCCTACATTATAGTTATTAACCCCTAATCTGCCTCCCCCAACGTCGCCGCAATCTAACTACAAGTATTAACCCCTAATCTGCCGACCCGATATCGCCGCCGCCTACATTATAACTATTAACCCCTAATCTGCTGTCCCTAACACCGCCGACCCCTACATTATAGTTATTAACCCCTAATCTGCCTCCCCCAACGTCGCCGCAATCTAACTATAAGTATTAACCCCTAATCTGCCGACCCGATATCGCCGCCGCCTACATTATAGCTATTAACCCCTAACCTGCTGTCCCTAACACCGCCGACCCCTACATTATAGTTATTAACCCCTAATCTGCCTCCCCCCAACGTCGCCGCAATCTAACTACAAGTATTAACCCCTAATCTGCCGACCGCAAATCGCCGCCACTATAATAAATGTATTAACCCCTAAACCGCCGCACTCCCGCCTCGCAAACACTATAATACATTTTATTAACCCCTAATCTGCCCTCCCTAACATCGCCGCCACCTACCTACAATTATTAACCCCTAATCTCCCGCCCCCATCGTCGCCGCTACTATAATAAGGTTATTAACCCCTAAACCTAAGTCTAACCCTAACCCTAACACCCCCTAACTTAAATATAATTTAAATAAAACGAAATAAATTTACTATAGTTAAATAAATGAATCCTATTTAAAACTAAAGACTTACCTGTAAAATAAACCCTAAGATAGCTGCAATATAACTAATAGTTACTTTGTAGCTATTTTAGGATTTATTTTTATTTTACAGGCAACTTTGTATTTATTTTAACTAGGTACAATAGTTATTAAATAGTTAATAACTATTTAATAACTACCTAGCTAAAATAAATACAAATTTACCTGTAAAATAAATCCTAACCTAAGTTACACTAACACCTAACACTACACTATCATTAAATTAACTAAATAAATTAATCATATTTAAAACAAAATACTTACCTGTAAAATAAACCCTAATATAGCTGCAATATAACTAATAGTTACATTGTAGCTATTTTAGCATTTATATTTATTTTACAGACAACTTTGTATTTATTTTAACTAGGTACAATAGCTATTAAATAGTTATTGACTAATTAATAGCTACCTAGTTAAAATATTTACAAAATTACATGTAAAATAAATCCTAACCTAAGTTACAATTAAACCTAACACTACACTGTCATTAAATAAATTAACTACAAGTACCTATAATTATCTACAATTAAATAAACTAAAGTACAAAACCCCCCCACTAAATTACAAAAAAAAACAAACACTAAATTACAAAAAATAAAAAAATATTACAAGAATTTTAAACTAATTACACCTAATCTAAGCCCCCTAATAAAATAACAAAGCCCCCCAAAATAAAAAAAAATGCCCTACCCTATACTAAATTACAAAAGTTAACAGCTCTATTACCTTACCAGCCCTGAACAGGGCCCTTTGCGGGGCATGCCCCAAAGAAAACAGCTCTTTTGCCTGTAAAAAAAAAACACAATCCCCCCCCCACATTACAACCCACCACCCACATACCCCTACTCTAACCCAAACCCCCCTTAAATAAACCTAACACTACCCCCCTGAAGATCTCCCTACCTTGAGTCGTGTTCACCCAGCCGGGCCGAAGTCTTCATCCGATGGGGCAGAAGAGGACATCCAGACCGGCAGAAGTCTTCATCCAAGCGGGGCAAGAAGAGGTCTTCCATCCATCATACAAGTACCAAAATACAAACAAACACTAAATTACCAAAAATAATAAAATATTACAATAATTTTAAACTAATTACACCTAATCTAAGCCCCCTACTAGCTATTAATATAGCTTCAATATAACTAATAGTTACATTGTAGCTATTTTAGGATTTATATGTATTTTACAGGCAACTTTGTATTTATTTTAACTAGGTACAATAGTTATTAAATAGTTAATAACTATTTAATAACTACCTAGCTAAAATAAATACAAATTTACCTGTAAAATAAATCATAACCTAAGTTACAATTACACCTAACACTACACTATCATTAAATTAACTAAATAAATGAATCCTATATAAAACTAAAGACTTACCTGTAAAATAAACCCTAATATAGCTGCAATATAACTAATAGTTACATTGTAGCTATTTTAGCATTTATATTTATTGTACAGGCAACTTTGTATTCATTTTAACTAGGTTCAATAGCTATTAAATAGATATTGACTATTTAATAGCTACCTAGTTAAAATAATTACAAAATTACCTGTAAAATAAATCCTAACCTAAGTTACAATTAAACCTAACACTACACTATCATTAAATAAATTAACTACAAGTACCTACAATTAAATGCAATTAAAAAAACTAAACTAAAGTACAAACCCCCCCCCCACTAAATTACAAAAAATAAAAAAATATTACAAGAATTTTAAACTAATTACACCTAATCTAAGCCCCCTAATAAAATAACAAAGCCCCCCAAAATAAAAAAAATGCCCTAGCCTATACTAAATTACAAAAGTTAACAGCTCTATTACCTTACCAGCCCTGAACAGGGCCCTTTGCGGGGCATGCCCCAAAGAAAACAGCTCTTTTGCCTGTAAAAAAAAAACACAATCCCTCCCCCCACATTACAACCCACCACCCACATACCCCTACTCTAACCCAAACCCCCCTTAAATAAACCTAGCACTACCCCCCTGAAGATCTCCCTACCTTGAGTCGTGTTCACCCAGCCGGGCCGAAGTCTTCATCCGATGGGGCAGAAGAGGACATCCAGACCGGCAGAAGTCTTCATCCAAGCGGGGCAAGAAGAGGTCTTCCATCCATCAGAAAAGTACAAAAAAACAAACAAACACTAAATTAGCAAAAATAATAAAATATTACAATAATTTTAAACTAATTACACCTAATCTAAGCCCCCTACTAGCTATTAATATAGCTACAATATAACTAATAGTTACATTGTAGCTATTTTAGGATTTATATTTATTTTACAGGCAACTTTGTATTTATTTTAACTAGGTACAATAGCTATTAAATAGTTAATAACTACCTAGCTAAAATAAATACAAATTTACCTGTAAAATAAACCCTAACCTAAGTTACAATTACACCTAACACTACACTGTCATTAAATTAACTAAATAAATTAATCCTATATAAAACTAAATACTTACCTGTAAAATAAACCCTAATATAGCTACAATATAACTAATAGTTACATTGTAGCTATTTTAGCATTTATATTTATTTTACAGGCAACTTTGTATTTATTTTAACTAGGTACAATAGCTATTAAATAGTTATTGACTAATTAATAGCTACCTAGTTAAAATAATTACAAAATTACCTGTAAAATAAATCCTAACCTAAGTTACTATTAAACCTAACACTACACTATCATTAAATAAATTAACTACAAGTACCTACAATTAAATACAATGAAATAAACTAAACTAAAGTACAAAAAAAACAAACACTAAATTACAAAAAATAAAAAAAATTACAAGAATTTTAAACTAATTATACCTAATCTAAGCCCCCTAATAAAATAACAAAGCCCCCCAAAATAAAAAAATGCCCTACCCTATACTAAATTACAAAAGTAATCAGCTCTATTACCTTACCAGCCCTTAAAAGGGCCTTTTGCGGGGGCATGCCCCAAAGAAAACAGCTCTTTTGCCTGTAAAAAAAAACACAATACCCCCCCCCCCACATTACAACCCACCACCCACATACCCCTACTCTAACCCAAACCCCCCTTAAATAAACCTAACACTACCCCCCTGAAGATCTCTCTACCGTGTCTTCACCCAGCGGGCCGAAGTCTTCATCCGATGGGGCAGAAGAGGACATCCAGACCGGCAGAAGTCTTCATCCAAGCGGGGCAAGAAGAGGTCTTCCATCCATCAGAAGTCTTGATCCAGGCGGCATCTTCTCTGTTCATCCATCCGGAGCGGAGCGGCAGCATCCTGAAGACATCCCACGCAGAGCATCCTCTTCTTTCTTGATCCGACGACTAGGTGACTGTACCTTTAAGTGACGTCATCCAAGATGGCGTCCCTTGAATTCCGATTGGCTGATAGGATTCTATCAGCCAATCGGAATTAAGGTAGGAAAAATCTGATTGGCTGATTTAATCAGCCAATCAGATTCAAGTTCAATCCGATTGGCTGATGGAATCAGCCAATCAGATTGACCTCGCATTCTATTGGCTGTTCCGATCAGCCAATAGAATGCGAGCTCAATCTGATTGGCTGATTGGATCAGCCAATCGGATTGAACTTGAATCTGATTGGCTGATTGA
The DNA here is from genome assembly GCF_027579735.1 of Bombina bombina. NCBI lineage: Eukaryota > Metazoa > Chordata > Amphibia > Anura > Bombinatoridae > Bombina > Bombina bombina. Next base: position 534,021,481 of record NC_069504.1, on the reverse strand, counting down.
ATCAGCCAATCAGATTTTTCCTACCTTAATTCCGATTGGCTGATAGAATCCTATCAGCCAATCGGAATTCAAGGGACGCCATCTTGGATGACGTCACTTAAAGGTACAGTCACCTAGTCGTCGGATCAAGAAAGAAGAGGATGCTCTGCGTGGGATGTCTTCAGGATGCTGCCGCTCCGCTCCGGATGGATGAACAGAGAAGATGCCGCCTGGATCAAGACTTCTGATGGATGGAAGACCTCTTCTTGCCCCGCTTGGATGAAGACTTCTGCCGGTCTGGATGTCCTCTTCTGCCCCATCGGATGAAGACTTCGGCTCGCTGGGTGAAGACACGGTAGAGAGATCTTCAGGGGGGTAGTGTTAGGTTTATTTAAGGGGGGTTTGGGTTAGAGTAGGGGTATGTGGGTGGTGGGTTGTAATGTGGGGGGGGGGGGTATTGTGTTTTTTTTTACAGGCAAAAGAGCTGTTTTCTTTGGGGCATGCCCCCGCAAAAGGCCCTGTTCAGGGCTGGTAAGGTAATAGAGCTGATTACTTTTGTAATTTAGTATAGGGTAGGGCATTTTTTTATTTTGGGGGGCTTTGTTATTTTATTAGGGGGCTTAGATTAGGTGTAATTAGTTTAAAATTCTTGTAATTTTTTTTATTTTTTGTAATTTAGTGTTTGTTTTTTTTTGTACTTTAGTTTAGTTTATTTCATTGTATTTAATTGTAGGTACTTGTAGTTAATTTATTTAATGATAGTGTAGTGTTAGGTTTAATAGTAACTTAGGTTAGGATTTATTTTACAGGTAATTTTGTAATTATTTTAACTAGGTAGCTATTAATTAGTCAATAACTATTTAATAGCTATTGTACCTAGTTAAAATAAATACAAAGTTGCCTGTAAAATAAATATAAATGCTAAAATAGCTACAATGTAACTATTAGTTATATTGTAGCTATATTAGGGTTTATTTTACAGGTAAGTATTTAGTTTTATATAGGATTAATTTATTTAGTTAATTTAATGACAGTGTAGTGTTAGGTGTAATTGTAACTTAGGTTAGGGTTTATTTTACAGGTAAATTTGTATTTATTTTAGCTAGGTAGTTATTAACTATTTAATAGCTATTGTACCTAGTTAAAATAAATACAAAGTTGCCTGTAAAATAAATATAAATCCTAAAATAGCTACAATGTAACTATTAGTTATATTGTAGCTATATTAATAGCTAGTAGGGGGCTTAGATTAGGTGTAATTAGTTTAAAATTATTGCAATATTTTATTATTTTTGCTAATTTAGTGTTTGTTTGTTTTTTTGTACTTTTCTGATGGATGGAAGACCTCTTCTTGCCCCGCTTGGATGAAGACTTCTGCCAGTCTGGATGTCCTCTTCTGCCCCATCGGATGAAGACTTCGGCCCGGCTGGGTGAACACGACTCAAGGTAGGGAGATCTTCAGGGGGGTAGTGTTAGGTTTATTTAAGGGGGGTTTGGGTTAGAGTAGGGGTATGTGGGTGGTGGGTTGTAATGTGGGGGGGGGATTGTGTTTTTTTTTTACAGGCAAAAGAGCTGTTTTCTTTGGGGCATGCCCCGCAAAAGGCCCTGTTCAGGGCTGGTAAGGTAATAGAGCTGTTAACTTTTGTAATTTAGTATAGGGTAGGGCATTTTTTTTATTTTGGGGGGCTTTGTTATCTTATTAGGGGGCTTAGATTAGGTGTAATTAGTTTAAAATTCTTGTAATATTTTTTTATTTTTTGTAATTTAGTGGGGGGGGGGGGGTTGTACTTTAGTTTAGTTTTTTAATTGTATTTAATTGTAGGTACTTGTAGTTAATTTATTTAATGATAGTGTAGTGTTAGGTTTAATTGTAACTTAGGTTAGGATTTATTTTACAGGTAATTTTGTAATTATTTTAACTAGGTAGCTATTAAACAGTAAATATCTATTTAATAGCTATTGAACCTAGTTAAAATAAATACAAAGTTGCCTGTACAATAAATATAAATGCTAAAATAGCTACAATGTAACTATTAGTTATATTGCAGCTATATTAGGGTTTATTTTACAGGTAAGTCTTTAGTTTTATATAGGATTCATTTATTTAGTTAATTTAATGATAGTGTAGTGTTAGGTGTAATTGTAACTTAGGTTATGATTTATTTTACAGGTAAATTTGTATTTATTTTAGCTAGGTAGTTATTAAATAGTTATTAACTATTTAATAGCTATTGTACCTAGTTAAAATAAATACAAAGTTGCCTGTAAAATAAATATAAATCCTAAAATAGCTACAATGTAACTATTAGTTATATTGAAGCTATATTAATAGCTAGTAGGGGGCTTAGATTAGGTGTAATTAGTTTAAAATTATTGTAATATTTTATTATTTTTTGTAATTTAGTGTTTGTTTGTATTTTGGTACTTGTATGATGGGTGGAAGACCTCTTCTTGCCCCGCTTGGATGAAGACTTCTGCCGGTCTGGATGTCCTCTTCTGCCCCATCGGATGAAGACTTCGGCCCGGCTGGGTGAACACGACTCAAGGTAGGGAGATCTTCAGGGGGGTAGTGTTAGGTTTATTTAAGGGGGGTTTGGGTTAGAGTAGGGGTATGTGGGTGGTGGGTTGTAATGTGGGGGGGGGGATTGTGTTTTTTTTTTTTACAGGCAAAAGAGCTGTTTTCTTTGGGGCATGCCCCGCAAAGGGCCCTGTTCAGGGCTGGTAAGGTAATAGAGCTGTTAACTTTTGTAATTTAGTATAGGGTAGGGCATTTTTTTTATTTTGGGGGGCTTTGTTATTTTATTAGGGGGCTTAGATTAGGTGTAATTAGTTTAAAATTCTTGTAATATTTTTTTATTTTTTGTAATTTAGTGTTTGTTTTTTTTTGTAATTTAGTGGGGGGGTTTTGTACTTTAGTTTATTTAATTGTAGATAATTGTAGGTACTTGTAGTTAATTTATTTAATGACAGTGTAGTGTTAGGTTTAATTGTAACTTAGGTTAGGATTTATTTTACAGGTAATTTTGTAATTATTTTAACTAGGTAGCTATTAATTAGTCAATAACTATTTAATAGCTTTTGTACCTAGTTAAAATAAATACAAAGTTGCCTGTAAAATAAATATAAATGCTAAAATAGCTACAATGTAACTATTAGTTATATTGCAGCTATATTAGGGTTTATTTTACAGGTAAGTATTTTGTTTTAAATATGATTCATTTATTTAGTTAATTTAATGACAGTGTAGTGTTAGGTGTTAGTGTAACTTAGGTTAGGATTTATTTTACAGGTAAATTTGTATTTATTTTAGCTAGGTAGTTATTAAATAGTTATTAACTATTTAATAACTATTGTACCTAGTTAAAATAAATACAAAGTTGCCTGTAAAATAAATATAAATCCTAAAATAGCTACAATGTAACTATTAGTTATATTGTAGATATCTTAGGGTTTATTTTACAGGTAAGTATTTAGTTTTAAATAGGATTCATTTATTTAACTATAGTAAACTTATTTCGTTTTATTTAAATTATATTTAAGTTAGGGGGTGTTAGGGTTAGGGTTAGACTTAGGTTTAGGGGTTAATAACCTTATTATAGTAGCGGCGACGATGGGGGCGGGAGATTAGGGGTTAATAATTGTAGGTAGGTGGCGGCGATGTTAGGGAGGGCAGATTAGGGGTTAATAAAATGTATTATAGTGTTTGCGAGGCGGGAGTGCGGCGGTTTAGGGGTTAATACATTTATTATAGTGGCGGCGATTTGCGGTCGGCAGATTAGGGGTTAATACTTGTAGTTAGATTGTGGCGACGTGGGGGGGGGGGCAGATTAGGGGTTAATAACTATAATGTAGGGGTCGGCGGTGTTAGGGACAGCAGATTAGGGGTTAATAGCTATAATGTAGGCGGCGGCGATATCGGGTCGGCAGATTAGGGGTTAATACTTATAGTTAGATTGCGGCGACGTTGGGGGAGGCAGATTAGGGGTTAATAACTATAATGTAGGGGTCGGCGGTGTTAGGGACAGCAGATTAGGGGTTAATAGCTATAATGTAGGCGGCGGCGATATCCGATCGGCAGATTAGGGGTTAAATAATGTTATTATAGGGTTTGCGATGTGGGGGGGCCTCGGTTTAGTGGTTCATAGGTAGTTTATGGGTGTTAGTGACTTAGTGTACTAAATGGGTGTTAGTGTAGTAAAAACATACCGAATTTCGGAACGGAATAGAACCGAATTCAGCCGAATCCGAATAAATCCGAAACGAATTTATTCGGATCCGAATAAATCCGAAACAAATTTATTCAAATTTTGCCGAATCAGATTCGATCCGAAACGAAATTCTAAAAGTCCGAATCGATCCGAACCGAAAACGAACCGAATTTTTTAGCGGTGCACATGTCTAATGTGAGCCTCTCGCAGGTTGATGTTTGCCTCCTCTGGAGGGCAATGTATTCGTTGCCCAGGGCAGAAGTCAGAGGATCTAAAGGCTCTTCACCAGCAGGGATTCTAGGCGCAGGTTCACCTCTAGCTGCTGTTGCATCTGGAACAATACTGGCTGGTGCCTCATCAGGAACAATGCTGGCTGGTGCCTCATCAGGAACAATGCTGGCTGGTGCCTCATCAGGAACAATGCTGGCTGGTGCCTCAGCAGGAACAATGCTGGCTGGTGCCTCATCAGGAACAATGCTGGCTGGTGCCTCAGCAGGAACAATGCTGGCTGGTGCCTCAGCAGGAACAATGCTGGCTGGTGCCTCAGGAGGAACTACCACAGCTATATGCTCCTCTTCATATGCTGGAGCTCTTCCAAGGGAAGCGGATGGTGGAGCTCTCTGGGTGGACTGGTAGTCCCATTGACGACTGGTGTGCGACCACTCAGCCTAACCAGTTTGTATGTCCTGGTGGTAAAAGTCCTGACTGGTCCGATATTGGGAGGGGTGTAAAGACATCTACCCTTTGGGGATGTCTTGGCTGCCCCTCATAACCAAAAGAATAGTCCTCCGGCCAGGGCTCCTGCCAGGCTCCTCTTCAAATCTTGGGGGCATGACATATGGGTCCTCAACAGAGGCAATCCTCTGGCCTGCTGGTCATGGTGGAGCCATCCTCTGGCCTGCTGGTTGTGGTGGAGCCATCATCTGGCCTGGTGGTTGCGGTGGATGCATGGCTGTTTGCACCCTGGTGACAGGAGGTTCTGTGGAGGAGTCAAATGATAAGAGGTATTAGTACAATCATATATATATCCATGTGGGCATACAATGTACATTGATACATGCTATACTCATTCTCATGGGCCTATACTCATTCTCATGTCAAACTCTATAACATGCATGTGCACATTGTGATTTGTGATATGAGGGATTTTAATATGCAAAGTATACATGTATGTGTTTCATACAATAGTTCTGTGTACATGTCAGTGATGGAGAAAATGTGTTCTTTAAGTGACACTATGGTTGTGATGACTATAGTGTCCATTTACTGAAAACTCTACATGTGGCTTGTGGCCTGTGCTACTCCAAAACATGTTAGTATTTCACTATTCAACCTCATATCATGAATTTCAATGTGTTAAGTAGCATTAAATGGACATTAAACCCATTTTTATTCTTTCATGATTCAGCTAGAGCATGCAATTTTAAACAACTTTGTAATTTACTTCCATTACCTAATTTGCTTCATTCTCTTGATATTCTTAGCTGAAACGCATATCTAGATAGGCTCAGAAGCTGCTGATTGGTGGCTGCACATCAATGCCTCATGTGATTGGCTCACCCATGTGCATTGATATTTAATAAGCAAAGAATAACAAAATAATGAAGCAAATTACATAATAGAAGTAAATTGGGATGTTGTTTAAAACTGTATTCTCTATCTGAATAATGACATAAAAAGCTTTGGTTTAATGTCCCTTTAATGTGAAATATAATTGTAGATGTTTTTGTTAGTAGGCCAAATACCATGCTCCTCATTGTGTACATGAATGTGTGACATTAAAGGATGCTATATCTCAAATACATATAATACTGGTGTGTGGGATGTTACTTACCAGCATGCTGTGCTGATGTTGCAGTCCCTGAATCACGAGCCCCTGGAAGTCCACGGACTGCTGTGACGCTCAGGGACCTGCGAATGAGCTCCTGCCACTCATTATATTCCGCCTCCTGGTGAGGACCACCGCCTGTTCCCCTCTGCTGCATGGCTTCTTGGCCCATTTTCTCCTTGACCCGCCTCTTGCAGTCATTCCACCTTTTCTTGAGCCCATCCACATTCCTCCTCTGCTGGGCCACGCCGTTGACTGCCTCCTCGACCCTCAGCCATGCATCTTTGCGCCTTCGGGCAACTCCCTTGCCCTTCTCTTGGCCAAAGAGGGCGGTGTGGTTCTCCAGGACGGCCTGGACTAGTGCAAGGTTTTCTGCAAAAGAGAAGTTGGGGCACCTCATGCGCTCCTCGTCCTGGGCTGCCTGGCTCCCTCCCTGGGATGTCCCTGGTGTGGGTTCCTCCCTATCCTCTCCCTCCTCCCCCCTTCTATCCCCATGAGCACCCTCTGTCCCTCTTCTGAGTGTGCCTGACCTTGGGGCAACCCCACTCCCATCCTCCCTTCTAACTCTTCCCCCTCCACTCACTCCCTGACGGGGACCCTGCTGCTCCTCCTGTCCATAATCCTCTCCCTGCAACTCCCCTTCCCCTCCTCCCCCCGCCCTAGCTCTCCCTGTCATCCTCAAACTACACACACTCACACACTCACACTCACTCCCACTTCATTCACACACAATCACAACCAAACACTCAGCCTATCACACTGTAAAATATAAATAAAATGTGTGAGGTGTTAGAAAAAAAAAGGTTTGTGTATTTTGTATATGTGTGTATGCAAAATGTGTGCAATATATAAAAAAAAAGTTTAAGTAAATGTACAGGCTTACCAATCCAACAATCCGACCTAACTAACTTAATGAAATGCTCCTCTCTCACTACTCTTACCACTAATCTCTACTCACTGTAGTGTGCTGTAGCTCCAAGAACCAACCAAACACACTAAAGAAAATGGCCGCTGCACATGGGTTTATGTATGAATTTTGAATGGCGTAATTATGTGTTGCATCTTTTAGAATTGGCCGTTGTTTTTTACGTTTCGTAGCCTAATTTGCATAAAACTACACTTTATTGAGACTTTACGTGAACAAAATCCTGACGTAAGTACTTGCGACGACTAAAATGTGTATTTGCGCACATTTTAGTTGATTGCAGGTTTTTCCTACTTACGCCAGTTTAGCATCTGACGGCGCAGTATATTGGATAGGTCGAGTTGCGAGGTGAAATTACGGGCTGCGCGGGTTCCCTCGCTTGCGCCGAAAACTACACCGTATATTGGATCGTGCCCCAGGTTTCTATATGAATGTATTAAAAAAAGGGGAAGACCAGTTTATAGATATTGATAATACTTAGTTGGTCTCTATTTATATTGAGAAAATGTATTCCTTATACATTCTTATAGAATTCAGAAAAAGTATTATCTAATAATTAAATAAACATATGCTATAATGCTTGGCAAGTTCACAAACAGCAAGTTATTATAAATTGTGTAATTGTGATATACTTACTATTAATAAGATCTGATCTTGTAAAATTTAGAGGTTATTTTTATAGTGCATATTGTCTCTTTGATTAGAACAATTTTAATACCTGTGAGATGTTTTACTGGGGATTAGAAGATTGTAAAATATTGCCAGTATGGCTGTTATTATGTTTGTGAAAAATTGTTTAGATTGGAACGTATGTAACGATTTCAATGATGATTATATCATGTCAATACATTTGTTTGTAAATGTTGAAGTCCTGTAGTTAGAATTTAAATCTATGCTTTCAGACTTTCAGAGAATTCTGTTAGTTTGCAAGAAGAGCACTACTTATTGTTTGTGTATTATTAAATTCTAACATAACCTGCTTTCTCATGTCTTCTTATAGTATAATTAATATTATTACTGAGGTCATAATAAAATAATGTTACCTCTTGTATAACCTTATAATTTAAGAATACTTCATATAATTCTTTGACACTACTGTATCCAGATTATATACTGTTTCGTGGTTATGCAAGGAGTGTTAGTAATTTGTTTAAAGTGAATATCAAGGATTAATAGTACCTGATCTAACAAAGTCAGATGATCTGATATCGCTATATAGCGATTATATTAGTGATGTTAATATCTTTAATGCAAACTGTGTATATACTTTAGTTGATTTCTGTATATCAAGTCTAACTAAGTCAGATGATCTGATGTCGCTATATGGCGATTATGTTAGTGATATTAATATCTTTAATGCAAACTGTGTATATACTTTAGTTGATTTCTGTATATCAAGTCTAACTAAGTCAGGTGATTTAATGTCGCTATATGGAGATTATGTTAGTGATATTAATATCTTTAATGCAAACTGTGTATATACTTTAGTTGATTTATGTATATCAAGTCTAACAAAGTCAGATGATCTAATATCGCTATATGGTGATTATGTTAATAATGTTAATATCTTTAATGTAAACTGTGTTTATACTTCAGTTGATTACATACATTTGAACTGGCCCACAGATCTATATTAATTTAATGTACTTTGCATAGAGATTCTAACTATTGCAACAGAATGTTTATATTGTAGACCAGTTTATATAACAGATCGAGTGATACTTTGCAGATAAATAATGTTTGGTAACAGTTACTATTACACTATTAACATTGTTTATATTAGAACATTACAAAGGTTCTTAAACTGGATTGATATGTTGCAAATAAATAACTATTAGGCTTGTAGTAGTTTGTCAATAAATGTATTGCTACTTGCTGGTTTTAGGCGGTATGGAGAATTTAAATTTTCCCGCTATGTCACCGCTGCGTTTGAACTGCCTCTGCATAAAGCTATCTGGCTTCAGACCTTTATCAAATGTTAGGACGTTTTATCAACCACAACCCTGCCAAATATTTACTGTATGATTTAGAAATATTAACTTATTAGGACTGTCACATCTATTTGCTAGTAAGTTAAAAAGAGTAAGGCGTTGGAAAAAATCAACATCCCTCCCTTAACATGTTTCGCCGTTTGGTGTATCGGCTTTTTCAAAATATCTTTTACAGATATCCCCGTAACATTTGTGTAGTGCTGTTGCAGCCTAGTTCTTTTGCACATTTATAAATGCATAGCGTAATATAGAAATGAAAATGTGAAGACTATATGATATCATGTGCAGCTATGGGAATCTGCAAAAGCACTCACTTAAAGTGAATGTAAATTTTGATGATAAAGTGACCGGTTTTTAAAAATTCGATTAAAAACAGGGGCACTTTCATTCATCAAAATTTACATTTCACTTATGTTGTGAAAATACTTACCTTTTAAAGGGACACTAAACCCAAATTTTTTTTCTTTCATGATTCAGATAGCGCATGCAATTTTAAGCAACTTTCTAATTTACTCCTATTAGCAATTTTTCTTCGTTCTCTTGCTATCTTTATTTAAAAAGCAGGAATGTGATGCAAAGGCGCAAGCCCATTTTTGGTTAAGATCCTGGGTTATGCTTGCTTATTGGTGAGTAAATGTAATCCTCCAATAAGCAAGCGCTATCCATGGTGCTGAACCTAAAATGGGCTGGCTGCTAAGATTTACATTCCTGCTTTTAAAATAAAGATAGCAAGAAAACAAAGAAAATTTGATAACAGGAGGAAATGAGAAAGTTTCTTAAAATGTCATGCTCTATCTGAATCATGAAAGAAAATAATTGGGTTCAGTGTCCCTTTAATCTTGACAGCCGCTCCAGCTTCCCCCGGTCGTCGCAAAGCCTCTTCCTATGTCAGAAATGACAGATCAGTCATCCTCCAATCACGGCTTCCCTCCCCGGGGAATCAGTGTCTGATTCAACACCATGATTGGAGGAAGCCAGATTCCTCATTTTAGACCCAGGAAGAGGCTTTGCGACGGGCGGAGGAAGCGATGCGGCGGCTGTCAAGATTAAAAGGTAAGTATTTTCACAACGCAAGTAATATGTAAATTTTGAAACCAGGCACTTTATCATCAAAATTTACATTCACTTTAAAGGGACATAATACTCATATGCTAACCCACTTGAAACTGATAGAGCATAACTGTAAAAAGCTGACAGGAAACTATCACCTGAGAATCTCTATGTAGAAAGGAAGATATTTTACCTCACAACTTTCTCAGCTCACCAGATTAAGTGCTGTGTAAAAAGTTATACTTCAGCTACTGTCCAGCTGCAGGTAAAAAAACAAAGAAATAAACAGCAGCAAATCAGCATCAGCAGTGCTGAGGTTATGAACTCTTTTACTGTGATCTCTTTCAAGATCCAGACAGATTTTACATTTTTAAACAACTTTGCAATTTACTTCTGTTATCAATTTTGCTTCATTCTCTTGGTATCTTTTATTGAAGGAGCAACAATGCACCCCTAGGAGTAACTGAACACATTTGTAAGTCAATGAAACTGGGCATACCATTTTAGTCACCAATCAGCAGCTAGCTCCAAGCTCCTGAGAATATCTAGGTATGCTTTTCAACAAAGGATACCAAGAGAATAAAGCAAATTAGGTAATATAAGTAAACATTGTTTAAAATGGTATGATCTATCTGAATCATGAAAGAAAAGTTTTAGGTTTAATTTCCATTTAACTCTCATGAGATTTCATAGTAAACTTCCTTAAAGGGACACTAAACCCCCAAAAAACCTGTCATTATTGAGATAGAGAAAACAATTTTAAACAACATTCCAATTAACTTCTATTATCTAATTTGCTACATTCTTTAAATATCCTTTTTAGAAGAAATAGCAATGCACATGGGTGAGCTAATCACGCAAGGCATCTGTGTGCAGCCACCAATCAGCAGCTACTAAGCCTATCTAGATATGCTTTTCAGCAAAGGATAACAGGAAAATGAAGCAAATTAGATTATAGAAGTAAATTAGAAGGTTGTTTAAAAATGCAAGCTCTTTCTAAATCCTGAAAGAAAAAAATGTGGGTTTCATGTCCCTTTAAACTGAAGAGGGAAATAACATGAGTGTGCATGAGGCATGCTCTCTTGCAGGTCCCGGAACAGGCATACTGATTTGCTGATTAAAGTCCTTTACAATGGGGTGTGAATACTTAGGACATTTTGAGGTAAAATATCTTTCTTTTTACATAGAGATGTTCAGGTGATATTTTTAAATCAGCCTTTTAAAGCTATGTTGCATCACTTTAAAGTGTTTCAACATTTGGGTATCATGGCCCTTTAAGACACCTACGTCTAGAAATTACGTGATTTATTATTTCACATTTCCCATCTGATTGTATTTCTCACTCACACTGGTGTGATCGTTATTAAAATTGTGTTTTTACAGGAGATCACATAATTGAGACTTTCAGAGATAACTATTGCAATCCGTTTCCATCTGCACCACTGCTAACCCATATAAATGGATCTATTAGGTTAGTGGTATGGGCAGACTGTGCACTGTATTTCTATAGCTATATTGGCATTTCACGACACTGCATATATTATTGAACTTGTATTCTGGAATGAGCATTTGTGATCGCGAGATCAATAAAAGATGCAATGTCGTAAACAAGTTTGGACTTAGTGTGCATAATTGCACAATCTAGATTAAAGGTCCCTAAAAAAATACTAAGCAGCAAGGAAGAGGGGTTGAGATTTACAGTTTTAAAGTGAAAATACTGTAAAAATATATAGTTCAAGTGTTTTACATAGAAATTCAGAGGCTATTTTGTAAACAGTAACGTTGAGATGGAACCGGGCCTTTAACAAACACTAGAACAAATCCTTGTGAATATTTAACTCTTAAAGCCGTGATTATGCGATTTCCTGTAAAAACATTTTTTTTTTTATTGAGAGTTATACATATTAGACATATTAGACATTGAGAATATCAACAGCACACAGGCCCCAGCATAGAGCATACTGCTGCATGCAATACAGATAACATTACTTAGCAAATTAACTATCAAAAGGGTGCATAGATTTATAATAATGCAAAAGTAAGCTCTACATAATAGTACAAATGTCTATAGCAATGCTTAGGGGCCCATTTATCAAGCTCCGAACGGAGCTTGAGGGCGCGTGTTTCTGGCGAGTCTTCAGACTCGCCAGAAACAGCAGTTATGAAGCAGCGGTCTAAAGACCGCTGCTCCATAACCCTGTCCGCCTGCTCTGAGCAGGCGAACAGGAATCGCCGGAAATCAACCCTATCGAGTACAATCGGGTTAATTGACACCCCCTGCTGGCGGCCCATTGGCCACGAGTCTGCAGGGGGCGGCGTTGCACCAGCAGCTCTTGTGAGCTGGTGGTGCAATGCTGAATACGGAGAGCGTATTGCTCTCCGCATTCAGCGATGTCTTGCGGACCTGATCCGCACTGCAACGTGCAGTTCTAAAATATTGATTGGTAATCTCGCTTCTTGAGATTTCCAAACCCCTTGTGCTGCCAGAGATCCCCAAACAGCTCCCCAACCTGAAAGACTTGCATCTGTAGAGATCATAGTCCAGGTTAGCCGAACAAAGAAGCCCCTTGAACTAAACGCTGGTGATTTACCACCACGTCAGAGAGTGGCAAATATTGGGATTTAAGGATATTAATTGTGATATCTTTGAATAATCCCTGCACCATGGATTCAGCAAACAAAGCTGGAGAGGTCTCATGTGAGAACGAGCAAATCGCAGAATCGTGTCCAATGCTGCAGTCATAAGACCTAAATTTTCCATGCACATAACCACTGAAGGGAATGACTGAGACTGAAGGTGCCAACAGGCTGCAACCACTTTCAAATGTCTCTTGTCTGTTAGAGACAGTCATGGACACTGAATCTATCTGGAAACCTAAAAAGGTGACCCTTGTCTGAGGAATCAATAAACTTTTTGGAAAATTGATCCTCCAACCATGTTTCCGAAGAAACAACACTAGTTGATTAGTAAGAGATTCTGCAGAACGGAAAGACTGAGCTAGTACCAAGATATTGTCCAAATAAGGAAACACCGCAATACCCTGCTCTCTGGTTTCCATAAAGCAGGGCACCAAGAACCTTTAAAAAAGATTCTTTGAGCGATTGCTAGTCCAAATGGAAAAGCAACGAATTGGTAACGCTTGTCTAGAAAAGAGAATCTCAGGAACTGATAATGATCTGAATGAATCAGAATATGAAGGTATACATCCTGCAATCCATTGTGGACCTAAAATGTCCTTGCTGAATAAAAGGCAGAACAGTCCTTAAAGTCACCATTTGAAAATTGGTACTCTTACATAACGATTCAAAATTTTCAGATCCAGAATTGATCTGAATGAAATTTCCTTCTTTGGGACAATGAATAGATTTGAATAAAACCCCAGACCTTGTCCCTGAAAAGGAACTGGCAAGACTACCCCTGAAACTCCAGGTCTGAAACACACTTCAGGAAAGCCTGAGCTTTACCTGGATTTGCTGGGATGCGAGAGAGAAAAAATCTTCTCACAGGAGGATTTACTCAGAATCCTATTCGAAACCCCTGAGAGACAATACTATGAAACCATTGATTTTGGACCAAATTTATCCAAAACATTCTTGAAAAAAAACCTTAATCTGCCCCTACCAGCTGAGCTGGAATGAGAGTCGCACCTTCATGCGGACTTAGGGGCTGGCTTTTGGTTTCTTAAATGGGTTGGATTTATTCCAATTAATGAAGGTTTCCAATTGGAAACAGATTCCATAGGGAAGGATTAGGTTTCTGTTCCTTATTTGACAAAAAGAACGAAAACGATTTAGAAGCTTCATATTTAGCCTTAGGTCTCTTATTACCTTGGAAAGAAAGAGATAGCAATCTAGACTTAAAAAGTCATATCGGCATTCCAAGATTTAAGTCTCAAAACTCTTGTAGCTAAAAATAGCTAAAGACATAGATCTAACATCAAAAAAGGCATTAGAACTGATTAGTATGTTGCAGTAAGCGAACAATACTAGATAAATCAGAATCCAATTCTTGTTGCGCTAAATCTCCAACAAAAAAGTTGATGCAGCTGCAACATCAGCCAAAAAAATTGCAGGCCTGAGACGACCTGAATATAAATAAGATTTCCTTAGATAAGATTCAAGTTTCCTATCTAAAGGAACTTAAGTACTATCTTCCATAGGAAAAGAGGTACGTTCAGCAAGAGTAGAAATAGACCCATCAACTTTGAGGATCTTTCCCCAAAACTCTATAGAAATTGCTGGTAAAAGGATACAATTTTTTAAACCTTGAAGAAGGAATAAAAGAAGTACCCGGCTAATTCCATTCTTTAGAAATCATAACAGAAATAGCATCAGGAACAGGAAAAAACCTCTGGAGAAACCACAGGAGGTTTAAAAACAGAATTTACTAGTTCTATTATCAAGAGGACTAGTTTCCACGATATCCAAAATAATTAACACTTCTTTAGCAAAGAACGAAAAATACTTCATTTTAAATAAATAAGTAGATTTGTTAGTGTCAATATCTGAGGAAAGATCTTCTGAATCAGATAGATCCTCATCAGAAGAGGATAATTCATTATGTTGTCGGTCATTTAAAATTTCATCAACCTTATGAGAAGTTTTAAAAGACCTTTATATTATTAGAAGGCAGAATAGCAGACAAAGCCTTCTGAATAGAATCAGTAACACATTCTTTAAATTTCATAGGTATAACATGTACATTAAAAGTTGAAGGAACAACAACAGGAAATGTACTATTTACTGATGGACACAATATCTGCATGTAAAAGTTTATCATGATAACCAATACAATGACATTCATAAATATAATGCACTTAGCTTTAGTAGAACCGACATCAGGCAGCAAAGTTCCAACAGATACTTCTGAGGCAGGATCAGATTGAGACATCTTGCAAAATGTAAAATAAAGAACAACATATAAAGCAAAATTTGTTAATTTCCTTTATGACAGTTTCAGGAATGGGAAAAAAATGCAAATAGCATAGCCCTCTGACATAGAAAAAGGCAAGAGGCAAAACCAATGGGGCAATAAATAATGAAAAAAATAGTATGACGCACAACGTAACTGAAAATTGTTTTTGGCGCTAACCATGTCCGGAAATGACACACTCGCGTCACTAACGAAGCAACCCTGTGTGAAACCTCTGCGTCAATTACGACGCCAGAAATGACAAACTTGCATCAACGGACGTGCCTTTCACACAAAAAAATTATTGCGCCAAGAATGACGCAATAAAGTGTAGCATTTGGCTCACCCGCGAGCCTAAGTCAGGCTGCAATTTGAAACAATGTAGTCAATTGAAAAAAAGACTAAACCCCAGGTAAGAAAAATATTTCTTAATATTAACTTTCCCCAAATATGAAACTGACAATCTGCAAAAGGAAATACATGAACCTGACTCATGGCAAATATAAGTACAATACATATAATTAGAACGTTATATAAATGCATAAAGTGCCAAACCATAGCTGAGGTGTCTTAAGAAATAAAAACATACTTACCAATAGACACCCATCCACATATAGCAGATAGCCAAACCAGTACTGAAACAGTTATCAGTAGAGGTAATGGTATATGAGAGTATGTCGTCGATCTGAAAAGGGAGATGAATCTCTACGACCGATAACAGAGAACCTATGAAAAAGACCCCCGTTAGGAAAATCATTAAGTGATACTCTCCACGTCCCTCTGACATTCGCTGTACTCTGAGAGGAATCGGGCTTCAAAAAGCTGATAAGCGCATGTCAACGTAGAAATCTTAGCACAAACTTACTTCACCACCTCCATAGGAGGCAAAGTTTGTAAAAACTGAATTGTGGGTGTGGTGAGGGGCGTATTTATAGGCATTTTGAGGTTTGGGAAACTTTGCCCCTCCTGGTAGGATTGTATATCCCATACGTCACTAGCTCATGGACTCTTGCCAATTACATGAAAGAAATCTTTAACTTCCATCTGTCTATCTCTATCCTGATCTGCTTCTGAAGGTATAAAAATATTATACTCATGGTGGATTACAGCTGATAAATATAATGAGAGTTGTAGTCAAAGTTGAATTAAGCAGCCGATCTATGGCTGTATTACCCGCATAACCTGGGGGGTGCCAAGGACTATTGTATAGGCCTCCATCTTGAGCCGCAAAAGTCCTGATGAGGACTTGGTGGTCATTAGCACAGTAAATTCAGTATCAGTTGATCCAAAAGACTTATTACTGGATTGTTAAAAATAGTACCTCAGATTAGCTTTATTTTAACAGAAGCCTCTGATATTGTAGCTTAGCATGGCCGCTCACCAGGACACACCCCTAAACATATGATTTCAATAAAGCTTGTATTCTTAGTGACAATCACGCCAGTGCGAGTGAGCAATACATTCACATTTTAAATATGAAATATAAAATTGCACCACTTTTAGATGTATGTGTACATCCTGCCAACATACATATGGCATTCGTTTGAATAAAGAGTGTTCAGGATGTGTTGGGATAACAATAAGTGAATGTCACACATGTAAATGAGTTTTGTCCTTGCCCAGTGAACAGAGGGATTACATGAATAGAGCTTTGCTTAAACCTTAAATGGTGTGGATAAGCTATTGTATGTATCAGTTTCGGGAGACCTCCCAGTTTCTATTTCGGAAACAGGCCGTTAATAATCAGCCTTTTTTAGAAGCTTTTCTGTTGAAATTGAGTTTGCAGTGGAAGGTTTTTAACTACCAATATAATATTGCATTGTGATCAGTCCAGAAACACGGCTCCCAATTCAGATGATGCGAAAAGTTATTTTTCAGGAGCTAATAACCGATAAATTGTGATCGACTCCATAGTTATGTGCAACTAATGGAGAAATAATAAAATGCTCTAACTTATAAATGCATTATCTTTTTGCACTTGATTTTTTCCCTTTTGCAAGGCACAGATAGTTGCTTTAGTAAGCACAGAAATAAGTTTCTACAAAAAAATTAAAAAAAATGTACTGCATTTTTAAATGTTTTCTTTTAGATGCAATAAAAAGAAACTGATACAATTACTTTAATGTCCTGTTAAAAAAGGAGCCAGTTTTTTTTATTTTTATTAAATGCATCGTCCTTTTAGTGCTTCAGTTATGATTTAGTCCCAAATAATGTACTTACAAGGCAAGTTTTTATGTTAATATCTATTCATGGACAGTTTATGAAAAAACGCTCACCTCTAGTACTGAAAATGTTAATGTGGGCTGCTAAGCAGATGGGGAATGTTGTTTTGCCAACAATTGTTACTCATTTGGAAGCAATGCTACAGTACATTCCACAATTTAAGAACAAACATGCTAATCCCACTAAATTCTTGGTTGTGACAATACTGGAAAATAAAAACAGTCCAATAAAGGTTCCTTATAATGCAATACCCAGTCTGTGGAAATTATCCAATAATCTCCATCTCAGTAATATTAATTGTGCATTTATAATATGCTATAGAAACAAAGTCATCAATACTGGTATTATTCATCAGGACATTATTATTAAATTAGGTGCACCTTTATACTGGGTGGTTAATACAAATTTATAATTAGCCAATCATGTTCCAGCAAATCAGTGCATAAGGCATGCAGACATTGTTAAGATGTTCAGTTATTATTCCAATTAAATATTAGACTGGGGAAGAAAGTAACTTTAAGGGGCGCGATCCGATATAGATCGTAGTTTGCTGCGCAAGCGAGGGAACCCCCGCCGCCTGTAGTTTCAGCTCGCAACTCAAGCTATCCAATATACCCCGCCGTCAGATGCTAAAGTGCCGTATGTCGGATAACCCAGCGATGTCCAGAAATCTGCATAAGTACAAATTTCTGGAGTCGCCAGTGACTTACGGCACTTTAGAAACTGCCGGCACCTACAAAACCTGACTAAAGTATTAAATCTCCCGTACTGTCTAACACGCCTCCCAAACATAGCCTGACACGTATACCCCTCTATTCCCCCTCTCTCCTAATAATAAAAAATGTATTAACCCCTAAACCGCCGCTCCCGGACCCCGCCGCCACCTAATAAAGTTATTAACCCCTAAACTGCCGCTCCCGGACCCCGCCGCCACCTACATTAAACTACCCCCTAATGTGAGCTCCTACCCCTCCGCCAGCTATATTAAAATTATTAACCCCTAATCTAATCCCCCTACCCCGCCGCAAGCTATATTAAAATTATTAACCCCTAATCTAATCCCCCTACCCTGCCGCCAGCTATATTAAAATTATTAACCCCTAATTTAATCCCCCTACCCCGCCGCAAGCTATATTATAATTATTAACCCCTAATCAAATCCCCCTACACCGCCGCCAGCTATATTAAATTAATTAACCCCTAATTTAATCCCCCTACACCCACACCAGCTATATTAAATTAATTAACCCCTAATTTAATCCCCCTACACCGCTGCCAGCTATATTAAATACATTAACCCCTAATCTATTCCCCCTAAAGTAATCAACTCTATTACCAGCCCTTAAAAGGGCCTTTTGCGTGACATTGCCCCAAAGTAACAGCTCTATTGCCAGCCCTTAAAGGGGCTTTTTGTGGGGCATTTCCCAAAAGTAATCAGCTCTCTTACCAGCCCTTAAAAGGGCTTTTTGCGGGGCATTGTCACAAAGTAATCAGCTCTTTTGCATCTAATCTAAATCCCCCTACACCGCCGCCACCTATAATAAATGTATTACCCCCTAATCTAATCCCCCCTACACCGCCGCCACCTATATTAAATAGATTAACCCCTAATCTAATCCCCCTACATCGCCGCCAGCTATATTAACTATATTAACCCTAATTATATTAGGGTTAATATAGTTATTATATTATATATATTAACTATATTAACTATATTAACTAGGGTTGCACCGATACCGATACTAGTATCGGTATCGGTACAGATACCAAGTATTTGCATGAGTACTTGTACTCATGCAAATGCACCGATACTTAAACCGATACCTCCACTTCCTACCCATATGCTATCTTGTGGCGTTTTTTCAAACTGCATGTTCCCATTTCATTTTAAGCTGAAGTGGAGACTAAACTAAAAATTGTTTACTACTGTTCTGCCAATACAAATTGCTGTTATTTGTATTATTGTAGTAGAGATCACTGTACCCCATTCAGACCCTGAAGTACTAGTCAGTTAATAAACTGAGATTTCCAGTTCTGGCTAAAATGGTCCAAAAATATCTTTCTGCCCCATGCAGTAGTGTGGAAAGTGAAAGACTGTTCAACTTAGAGTCAAACCTCCTTACTGATAGCAAAAACAGACTTATAGCTGAACATGCAGAGAGGCTTCTGTTCTGTTCCTTAAAAAGAACTTGGCACTAACTTTTGAAAAATTATTCTAATTGCTAAATTTCCTTTTTACTGCTAGTTCTCATCTTGCTCATCTATGTTCAAAACATACTGTACTCTGAGGAACATCCATAGGTTAGCTTATATAATTACAGGAAGAGTACTCATGGCAAAAATTAAGTTAATTCCAATGAACACTCATCCTGCAATTATAGGACTAGATTTAGATTACATTTGATTGGTAAGCTTTATCAATGCTTTGTTCACATTTCCAACTCCATAGACTTTAATGGAGTAGGACGTGTAATGAGAGCATTGGTAAAGCTTACCAGTCAAATGTAATCTAGCCCATAGTGTTGTTCCCCATGATTAAACAGTCCACTGTTCTATTTTTAACTGCATTGCACTTTTGGTTGGTTGTGATTTTATATTTGTTATTTGTTGTTATTATTAATATATTTTATTGTAATATTTTTATTTATAAACATGTTCTGTTAACTTTATGACAAAACTGTTTTATTATTTCATAATGTCTTTTAAGTTACAGTCCTCCGTAATTATAAAGAAGGAATCTTAAATAATTAGTCTGTATTGTGCTTGGTTAACTGTCACATGACATTTAAAAAAAAAGTATCGGTAATTGGTCTCGGCGAGTATTTGAAAACAAGTATCGGTACTTGTACTCGGTCTTAAAAAAATGGTATCGGTTCAACCCTAATATTAACCCTAATTATATTAGGGTTAATATAGTTAATATCGTTATTATATTATATATATATTAAGTATAATAACCCTATCTAACTCTAACATCCCTAACTAAATTCTTATTAAAATAAATCTAATTAATATTAATATTATTAATTAAAATATTCCTATTTAAATCTAAATACTTACCTATAAAATAAACCCTAAGATAGCTACAATGTAATTAATAATTACATTGTAGCTATTTTAGGGTTTATATTTATTTTACAGGTTACTTGGTATTTATTTTAACTAGGTACAATAGCTATTAAATAGTTAATAACTATTTAATAGCTACCTAGTTAAAATAATTACCAATTTACCTGTAAAATAAATCCTAACCTAAGTTACAAATACACCTACACTATCAATAAATATGTAAACTAAAATACAATTAAATAAACTCAACTAAATTACAAAAAACAAACACTAAATTACAAAAAGATAAAAAAAAGAGTACAAGAATTTTAAGCTAATTACACCTATTCTAAGCCCCCTAATAAAATAACAAAGCCCCCCAAAATAAAAAAAATTCCCTACCCTAATCTAAATTAAAAAAGTTAACAGCTCTATTACCTTACCAGCCCTTAAAAGGGCTTTTTGCGGGGCATGCCCCAAAGAAATCAGCTCTTTTGCCTGTAAAAAAACACAATACCACCCCCCAACATTACAACCCACCACCAACATACCCCTACTCTATCCCAAACCCCCCTTAAATAAACCTAACACTACCCCCCTGAAGATCTCCCAACCTTGTCTTCACCCAGCCGGGGCGAACTCTTCATCCGATCCGGACGATGTCTTCAATCAAGCGGCAGAGAAGAAATCTTCCATCCGGGCGATGTCTTCATCCAAGCGGCAAAGAAGAAGTCTTCCATCCAGGCTATGTCTTCAATCAAGCGGCATCTTCAATCTTCTTTCTTCGCTCCTCCGACACGGAACATCCATCCGGCACGACGACTTCCCGACGAATGAGGTTCCTTTAAATGACGTCATCCAAGATGGCGTCTGTTGAATTCCGATTGGCTGATAGGATTCTATCAGCCAATCGGAATTAAGGTAGGAAAAATCTGATTGGCTGATTGAATCAGCCAATCAGATTCAAGTTCAATCCGATTGGCTGATTGGTTCAATCGGATTGAACTTGAATCTGATTGGCTGATTCAATCAGCCAATCAGATTTTTCCTACCTTAATTCCGATTGGCTGATAGAATCCTATCAGACTATCGGAATTCGAAGGACGCCATCTTGGATGACATCATTTAAAGGAACCTCATTCGTCGGGAAGTCGTCGTGCCGGATGGATATTCCGCGTCGGAGGAGCGAAGAAAGAAGATTGAAGATGCCGCTTGATTGAAGACATAGCCCCTAATCTATTGGTACACCTGCACTCAAACTCTTTCCCCCTGAAAACAGAACACAGATACGACGGACGCCATCTTGGATGACATCATTTAAAGGAACCTGATTCGTCGGGAAGTGTTTTGGGTAACATTGTTACTCTTTTTATAAGCTTTTTCTTAATAAAAGTTACGTTTTATATTGATATAGCCATTCTCTGTTCTACTTATTGTACTTAAAGGGACATAATACTCAAATGCTAAATCACTTGAAACTGATGCAGTATAACTGTAAAAAGCTGACAGGAAAATATCACCTGAGCATCTCTATGTAAAAAAAAGAAGATATTTTACCTCACAATCTCCTCAGCAGAGTAAGTTCTGTGTAAAATGTTATACTCAGCTGCTCCCAGCTGCAGGTAAAAATTAAAAAAAAATGAAGAAATGAACAGCAGCCAATCAGCATCAGCAGTGCTGAGGTCATGAACTCTTACTGTGATCTCATGAGATTTTACTTAACTCTCATGAGATTTCATAGTAAGCTTCCTTTACCTGATTGGTGAAATAATATGAGAGTTCACGAGGCTCATCCCCTAACATGTCCCAGGACAGACATACTAAAATGCTGCTTAGAAATCCTTTACAATGGGAGGTGGCTACTGAGGAACATTTGAGGTAAAATATCTTTCTTTTTTACATAGAAATGTTCAGGAGATATTTTCTAGTCAGCATTTTACAGCTATACTGCATCAGTTTCAAGTGTTTAAACATTTGGGTATTATGGCCCTTTAAGTGAGTGCTTAATTAAGGTGCTTCTTTTCTTTCTCTTCAATATATTATAACTCAATATTGACACTACAGCACCCCTAACTGTTTATATTGAGCAATATTTGCTTCTCTTGTACACATTTTGTTTCTTTAAGGACCTATAACTAAGAAGTGCATATAAAAAAGTGTTGGAGAGGTCGAGCAACGCTTTATTTAAATTTGATTAGATGTATAATTGAATTTGAAATTTACTACCACTTTTAGCTGCGCATGTCCATGGCAAGGACTACATTGCCTCTCCGTTGAGATTTGTTAACTCCATGTGCGCATGCTTGTAATCATGTAATTGCATTCCACACATTGTTTTCAAATATATGTGGAGTCTGATTACGTAATTACAAGCATGCACACATGGGAGTAGAAAATCTCGATGCGGTAGCAAAAATTGACAGAAAACCTGCTCTCACTCCCTGTTAGCTCAGGTTTTTCTCGAGCGGCGTCAGATGGAGAGCTCCAACTAAGTTTATTTTCTTCCTCTGCAAGGACCAAAAACAAATTCTAATTGTTAATTGTCTGTTTTAACCTTGATTTACTTGCTTGATAAATATTTTACTCTATGCTTAATAAAATGTAACTTGAATTTTAATGGGTAAAACAATGAAAAAGTTGACAAAAAAGATTATAATCTAACGTATTTTGTGGGTGCCCCGATGAGTTCTCGGCACTTCCTCAGAGATTGCTAATAGCATGGATGGAACCTATTCAATAAATAGTTGTTCACAATTAATTGGGGCTAGTGAGATGAAAGTTAAAGGGACATGAAACCCACATTTTTTCTTTCATGATTCAGATAGAGAATACAATTTTAATTTTAAATTTTAATTTTTTTTTTATTTTAGTTTTAATTTACTTCTATTATATAATTTGTTTAATTCTCTTGGTATCATTTGTTGAAGGAGTAGCAATACACTAATGGTTTCTAACTGAACACATGGGTGAGCCAATCACAATCGATAAATATATGCAGTCACCAATCAACAGCTAGAACCTAGATTCTCTGCTGTTTCTGAGCTTACTTAGATAAACCTTTCAGCAAAGGATAACAAGAGAAGGAAAAAATTAAATAATAGAAGTAAATTAGAAAGTTGTTTAAAATTGTATGTTATACCTAAAAATGTTGGTTTTTATGTCCCTTTAATTTTACAAAATAGTTAACAGACTCCACCTTATTAAAGGGTCATAACAGTCAAAAAATTTAAATATGACATGTAATTTTAAAACTATCGACCCTACACAAAGGGGGTTGTGTCGTGAAACTAGCGCTGCTGATTGGATCAGCTCTGTGCTCTGCTGGTCCTGAGGGGCACTTTGCTGGGTTAAACACACAGTAGTGTAGGGTCTATAGTCTTAAAATTTCATGCACTAACAGATTAGATCCATCCATATAATAGGTATAGTTAGTAAATCAAATACAAATTTGTAATATTGTAGGTTAGACACAGCACCATTTTATAAGATTTAAAAAATGATTATATATAGGACCATTAATAATGAGTAAGTGACACAGAGGGGAAAAAAGGAAAACAAACTAAACTCTTTCATATGTAGGGTTACACATGTTCATCACTTCACCTCTTTGTCAAAGATGAATATATAAAATATCCAGTAGATAAACACTTTTAACAACACACCAACTCCTGTTCCTTTCAAGGCATAGAGCAGATTCATAAAAACCCTAGAGGAGGAGATAGAGAACAACAATTTCCCATCAAGAGGCACTTTAAATCTATACATTACATTCTAGAAAATCTAAAGAAATCCTAAGTAGGATGTGAGAGTGCAATTCTGAGTGCAGTGTGTGAGTGATTACACAAGCAAAATATATATATAAATAAAAAATATATATATATATATATTATGAAAATGGAAACTCTTCCTGATTTATTTAATCTTTTCTTATGGATTAATGGGGACCCTATACTATGAATTACACATAAACTAACGGCTAGATTTAGAGTTTTGTCGGTAACGACCCACGTAGCTAACGCTGTTTTTTTTTTCCCGCACCTTTTAAATACCGCTGGTATTTAGCGTTCACAGAATGGCTGCGTCAGGCTCCAAAAAAGGAGCGTAGAGCATAATTTACCGCCACTGCAACTCTCAATACCAGCGGTGCTTACGGACGCGGCCAGCTTCAAAAACTTGCTTGTGCACGATTCCCCCCTAGGAAACAATGGGGCAGATTGAGCTGAAAAAAAACCTAACACCTGCAAAAAAGCAGCGTTCAGCTCCTAACGCAGCCCCATTGTTTACTATGGGAAAACACTTCCTATGTCTGCACCTAACACCCTAACATGTACCCCGAGTCTAAACACCCCTAACCTTATACTTATTAACCCCTAATCTGCCGCCCCCGCTATCGCTGACACCTGCATATTTTTTTAACACCTAATCTGCTACTCCGTACACCGCCGCAACCTACATTATACCTATGTACCCCTAATCTGCTGCCCCTAACACCACCGACCCCTATATTATATTTATTAACCCCTAATCTGCCCCCCACAACGTCACCGCCAGCTACCTACAATAATTAACCCCTAATCTGCCGACCGGACCTCACCGCTACTATAATAAATGTATTAACCCCTAAAGCTAACTCTAACCCGAACCCTAACACCCCCCTAAGTTAAATATAATTTAAATCTAACCAAATAAATTAAATCTTATTAAAAAAATTATTCCTATTTAAAGCTAAATACTTACCTGTAAAATAAACCATAATATAGCTACAATATAAATTATAATTATATTGTAGCTCTTTTAGGATTTATATGTATTTTACAGGCAACTTTGTATTTATTTTAATCAGGTACAATAGCTATTAAATAGTTAATAACTATTTAATAGCTACCTAGTTAAAATAATTACAAAATTACCTGTAAAATAAATCCTAACCTAACACTACACTATCAATAAATTAATTACATAAAATACCTACAAATAAATACAATTAAATAAACTAACTAAAGTACAAAAAATAAAAAAAGCTGTTACAAAAAATAATTTTTTTTTACAAACATAATAAAAATATTACAACAATTTTAAACTAATTACACCTACTCTAAGCCCCCTAATAAAATAACAAAGCCCCCCAAAATAAAAAAATGCCCTACCCTATTCTAAAATTAAAATTGAAAAGCTCTTTTACCTTACCAGCCCTTAAAGGGCCTTTTGCGGGGCATGCCCCAAAGAAATCAGCTCTTTTGCCTGTAAAAAAAAACACAATGCCACCCCCCCACATTACAACCCACCACCCACATACCCCTAATCTAACCCAAACCCCCCTTAAATAAACCTAACACTAAGCCACTGAAGATCTTCCTACCTTGTCTTCACCACGCCGGGTATCACCGATCGGTCCTCCAGAGGGTCCAGAAGTCTTCATCCTATCCGGCAAGAAGAAGTCCAGAAGAGGCTCCAAAGTCTTCATCCTATCCGGGCAGAAGAGGAGATCCGGACCGGCAAACATATTCATCAAAGCGGCATCTTCTATCATCATCCATCCGGCGACGAGCGGCTCCATCTTCAAGACCTCCGGCGCGGATCCATCCTCTTCTTCCGACGTCCTAACACAGAATGAAGGCTCCTTTAAGGGACGTCATCCAAGATGGCGTCCCTCGAACTCCGATTGGCTGATAGGATTCTATCAGCCAATAGGAATTAAGGTAGGAAAAATCTGATTGGCTGATGGAATCAGCCAATCAGATTCAAGTTCAATCCGATTGGCTGATCCAATCAGCCAATCAGATTGAGCTCGCATTCTATTGGCTGTTCCGATCAGCCAATTAGCTTTACATAGGAATAATTTATTTAATAAGATATATTTTATTTCGTTAGATTAAAATTATATTTAATTTAGGGGGGTGTTAGTGTTAGGGTTAAATTTAGCTTTAGGGGTTAATAAATTTGATAGAGTAGCGGTGAGGTCCGGTCGGTGGATTAGGGGTTAATAATTGTAGGTAGGTAGCGGCGACGTTGGGGGGGAGATTAGGGGTTAATAAATATAATATAGGGGTCGGTGGTGTTAGGGGCAGCAGATTAGGGGTACATAGGGATAATGTAGGTTGCGGTGGTGTGCGATCAGCAGATTAGGGGTTAAAAAAATGTATTAGAGTGGCGGCGGTGTGGGGGTGCCTCAGTTTAGGGATACATAGGTAGTTTATGGGTGTTAGTGTACTTTAGAGCACAGTAGTTAAGAGCTTTATGAACCGGCGTTAGCCCAGAAAGCTCTTAACTCCTGGCTTTTTGCTGTGGCTGGAATTTTGTCTTAACTGTTCTAACGCTCACTTCAGTTAAGAATCTTATTACCGGCGTTAGAAAGATCCCATATAAAAGATAGGATACGCAAATGGTGTAGGGGGATCTGCGGTATGGAAAAGTCGCGGCTGCAAAGTGAGCGTTAGACCCTTTCCTGACTGACTCTAAATACCAGTGGTAGCCCAAAACCAGCGTTAGGAGCCCCTAACGCTGGTTTTGACGGCTAACACCAAACTCTAAATCTAGGCGCATGTAAATAAATTGTTTACTCTTGTATGGAAACAAGACTTCATATGATGACGTTTAACTATTGTTATATTATTTGGATTATTGGGTAGCTCTTTAATATGAATTGAATTACTGAGTAAATGAACGGTCGACATTTGGACACCTTTCTCTTAAATGTAGTCTTTTTTTGAGCCCCTGTGAAATCATTATGTAAATAAGAAAATTAAAATCTGTTGGCACGCTACAAATAAATTAATCATAATGGAATTTTGTTATTTTGCTTTATGTCACTATAAGATTTTAATTTAGTAGTTTATAGGGCAGAGGAGGCTCTAGATGTTATAATTTTAGGGGATGGGGACAATAGTGACCAAAAACTATGAAAGTCAGCAGGTGGGTGGTGTTACTGTGGCTTCATTCCTCTTTGACTTCATATGAATTTCCCTTTTTTTTTTTTTTTTTTAAGAAAATGTGAATTATTACATCTACATATACACACAGACGTCAGAAACTTAAAACACACATCTGTTACTTATTATTTGTGTGACATACCAATAATAAAGTTTAAATATTTTATCCAGAATTCATTCATTACTTTACCAAACCGAATGAACAATACAATATTCGTTCACTTGTTTTTTTTATGGTAACAAACAAATGCTGTGAAAAATAGTTCATTTGTTATCAGTTTGTTAAATGAATAATACATTTTTGAACATTTCTGTGTATTTGTATGTTTCCAATGAGTAGGGAACAAGAAGTCTTGTGGAAGCGGGAAGATTAAAAGTGAATGGGGGAATGCATTATGGCCCTGAAGCCTTAGGTTAGATAAGCTCTGTCATTGTAAAGACCAAATTTACACCAGTAGTGCCTCTACATTACCATTTAGCATGTCTCTTATGTTGTCAAGAAATAATGTTAAACCTTAAAGGGACATGAAACCCAAAAAAATTATTTCTTTCCTAAGATATGGTGAGTCCACGACATAATCATTTACTGTTGGGAATATCACTCTTGGCCAGCAGGAGGAGGCAAAGAGCACCACAGCCCAGCTGTTAAGTATCACTCCCCTTCCCACAAACCCCAGTCATTCTCTTTGCCTTGGTGCATGGAGGAGGTGAAGTTTTAGTGTCTGAAGAAAATTGGATTTCCTCACTTCAAGCAAGTTTTTACCAGTATAGAAAGCCAGAGTAGGCTTACTCTGTTCTTTGCCATTTTTCCAGGATAGGGTCTAGCCGTATTCCACGTTAATCTCTTCAGTAGGGTAGTGGTGGCTTTAAAGCAGTTAGGAACTTGTGAAGTGGGCTTCACTGTGTTTTCCTAACATGTTGCTGCCCTAGTACAGATACAGGTGTACGTAGGTGTATGTTGGTTTACTCAGTTCTTACTTTTTTCCACAGATCTCTGTAAAGAGGGGCTTCCTTCCATACCATGAGAGCTGTCTTCCTGACGGACAGCTAGAGGTGTAGGTAAGTGCCTTTTTGTCTTCTGGGAGTCTAAAAAAAGGAGGCTGGCACTGAAGGGGTTAACACAAAAATCTAAAAACTGCATCATAATGGGGAATAGTATCCTGAGTTCAGGATCATTTTCAGGCAGTGGCAGGCACTCCGTTATGTGATTTAGAGACTGGGGTTAACTTCCTTTATGGATAGGAAAGAGTTAACCCCATATCGTTAGCTCATTGCTTTATTAGAGAAACTTTCAGAGAGGACAAAAGTTTTAGATGGCTCTTAGTCATTTTTATGGCAGGTGTTTTATACTGCTACTGGGGACACTTTCGTTATCGCATCTGATACGATCCATTTAGCTGGTTGTGCTGTTTCGGCGACACAGGAAACGGCTTCATTTTCTTTTGTGCTCCTCTTCAGTCTGAAGCATGCATTTTCAATATAACAAGCACAGCTTCACAGGCCGGTCACGAGTCCTCCTTGTACTGCTCTCGGAGAGATTGCCAGAGAGGTTGTGGATACCTCACAGAGTAGAAACGATCCAGCTCTCCAATCGAATATCATAGGGGCAGGTAGGCACCTCAGTCTCAGGGCTGAGATGTAGAGGTACAGTTTAATTGTTTTTAAAGACTCTGTACCTTTATCTTTGCTACCTAATTTTATTCTTGGGGATAAATCATACTCGATTGAGGACGCAGTTTCATTGTAAGTGAAGTTTGTGTTTCTTCTTGGTCTCTTAAAGGGACAGTTCTCAATAAAAAGTTTTTTATTTGAAAAATATTTTATGTTTTTTCCTGCATCATAACACAGGATTCTGTTTCCATGGTCAAGTGTCCACTTTGTTCAGATTACCAAATTGTGTCACCCTTGCCATTTTGTTCCTCATGCATAGATTTAACTTTAAAGAATAAAGATAAATCCCTTGTTTCTGACCCAAAAGACTCTCAGGATGATACTGTTCAGGCAATGCCACAGTTTTCTCCTCAGACGGTCCAAGCCTTAATGGCGTCACATGCAGTGCCCTGCTTTTCCTCTCAACCTTCTGGAGGAGTTTATTTACATGCAGAAATTGCTGCCCGGGTATCTTCTGCCGTATCTGTGGCATTAGCTACCATTCCCATGCTACAAGGGAAGCGCAAGAGAAAAATTTGAGATTCAGATAGTAGGGTTTCTGTTCCAGCTGCTACAACCCTGATGTTGTCTGATGAGGAGGATACATCGATAGCTTCTGAGGGTGAAATCTCAGATTTGGACAGTATAATTCCTTCTTCTGATGCTGAAGTTGTATCCTTCATATTTAAGCTTGAACACCTCCTTGTTAAAGGAGGTTTTGGCTACCTTAGATGACTCCAATACTCCTGTCGCTGTCAACCCTAGGAAATCTAGTAAACTTAATAAATACTTTGATGTTCCCTCCTCTGTGGAGGTGTTTCCGGGGGTACCTTTTAACCCATCTCCTGTCTTTAAAAAGATGTTTCCTGTTGCTGATTCCATTAAAGAGTCATGGCAAACAGTGCCTAAAGTAGAAGGGGCCATTTCTACTCTGGCTAAGAGAACTACTATTCCTATTAAGGACAGCTGTTCTTTTAACAATCCAATGGAAAAGAAGCTGGAGGCTTATTATGTTCATCAAGGTCTCCAATGGCAACCTGCAATGTGCATTACCACTGTGACAAATGCAGCAGCCTATTGGTTCAATGCCTTGTCTGATTCTCTTCAGGCAGAGACTTCCTTGGAAGAAATCCAAGACAGGATTAAGGCTCTTAAGTTAGCCAATTCCTTTATTACCGAAGCTTCCATGCAGGTTATTAAGCTGGGAGCTAAGATATCTGTGCTAGCGTGCAGAGCACTGTGGCTGAAATCTTGGTCAGCCGATGTTTCCTCTAAGTCCAAGCTTCTGGCGATTCCTTACAAGGGTAAGACCTTGTTTGGACCTAGTCTGGCAGAAATTATCTCTGATATTATGGGGGGGGGAGGATTTTTTCTCCCACAAGACAAAAAGAAAAGACCTAGAGGTCGTCAGAGTAATTTTCATTCCTTACGCAATTTCAGAGGGAAGTCCTCCTCGTCTTCTTCCAAGCAGGAACAGCCCAAGTCTTCTTGGAAACCCAATTAGTCTTGGAACAAGGGGAAACATTCTAAGAAACCCGCAGCTGAGTCTATATCAGCATGAAGGGTTTGCCCCAGATCCGGGATTGGGTCAATTGGGGGGCAGACATTCTCAGTTCTCTCAAGCCTGGATATGAGATGTCCCAGATCCTTGGGCTGTTGACATAGTATCCCAGGGTTACAAACTAGAATTCAAGACTTTTCTTCCCTGTGGAAGGTTCCACCTCTCAAGATCATCTGCAGACCTGATAAAAAGAGAGGTGTTCTTGAAATGTGTTCAGGATCTTTCCTCCCTGGGAGTGATAGTTCCAGTTCCCGTACAGCAACAGGGCCTAGGCTTTTATTCCAATCTGTTTGTGGTTCCCAAGAAAGAGGGAACTTTCTGACCTATTCTGGACTTGAAGTGTCTAAATAAGTTTCTCAGAGTATCGTTCTTCAAGATGGAAACTATTATTTCCATTCTTCCGCTAGTCCAACAGGGTCCGTTCATAACCACCATAAACCTGAAGGATGCTTATCTTCATGCTCCCATTCACAGGGGTTATCACAAGTTCCTGAGATTCGCTTTTCTAGATAAACACTTTCAGTTTGTGGATTTTCCATTTGGCCTTGCCATAGCTCCCAGAATCTTCTCAAAGGTTCTGGGAGCTCTCTTGGCAGTGATCAGGTCTCAGGGAATTGCTGTAGCGCCATATCTGGATGACATATTGGTTCAGGCTCCATCCTTTCAACAAGCAAACTCTCATACAGAGATCTTGTTGTCTTTTCTACGTTCCTACGGATGGAAAGTGAATTTGGGAAAGAGTTCCCTTGTTCCAACTGCAAGTGTAGTTTTCTTAAGGACCATAATAGATTCCCTAGCTATAAAAATATTTCTGACGGAGGTCAGGCAATCGAAGATTCTTTCTTCTTGCCTCTCCCTACAATCTACTGTTCGACCACCAGTAGCTCAATGTATGGAGGTAATTAGTCTCATGGTTGCTTCCATGGACATCATTCCCTTTGCCCGATTCCATTTGAGAGCCCTGCAGTTATGCTTGCTCAGTCAATGGAACAGGGACCATTCGGATCTGTCTCAGAGGATAGATCTAGATCAGTCGACGAGAGACTCTCTCCCGTGGTGGCTTTCTCAGAAGCATCTGTCTCAGGGCACAGGTTTTTATGGAGACCTTCCTGGGTGATTGTGACCACAGACTTTTTAAGCAGACAGACATTTCATCCCGGGGAGTGGGCTCTCCATCCAGAGGTGTTTTCCAGGTTAACTCTCGAATGGGGTTGAATCGGATGGCATCTCGGCAGAACGCAAAACTTCCAAGGTACGGTTCAAGATCAAGAGATCCGCAGGCCACTCTGATAGATGCTCTGGCGGTCACTTGGGATTTCAGTCTGGCTTACCTGTTTCCTCCATTTGCTCTCCTTCAATGAGTCATTGCTTGTATTAAGCAGGAGAGAGCATCAGTAATTCTAATAGCCCCTGAGTGGTCTCGCAGGATCTGGTGTGCAGACCTAGTGAAGATGTCTTCTCTTCCACCTTGGAGGTTGCCTCTGAGGAAGGACCTTCTCACTCAGGGTCCATTCCTTCATCCAAATCTCGTTTCTCTGAAGCTGGCTGCTTAGAGATTGAACGCTTAGTTCTGTCTAAGTGTGGCTTTTCTGAGTCGGTCATTGGGACCATGATTCAGGCTCGCAAGCCTGTTACTAGAAAGATTTATCACAAGGTATGGTGTAAATACCTTTATTGGTGTGAATCCAAGGGCTACCCTTGGAGTAGGGTTAGGATTCCTAGGATCTTGTCGTTTCTCCAGGAAGGTCTGGAGAAGGGATTGTCAGTTAGTACTCTGAAAGGTCAGATTTCTGCATTGTCTGTTTTGTTACACAAACATCTGGCGGACGTACCAAATGTTCAATCCTTTTGTCAAGCCCTGGTCAGAATCAGGCTTGTGTTTAAGTCTGTTGCTCCTCCTTGGAGCCTTAACCTTGCTCTTAAAGTTTTACAGCAGGCTCCATTTGAACCTTTGCACTCCATAGATATTAAGTTATTTTCTTTTTGCTATCTCTACTGCTCAGAGAGTTTCGGAACTCTCGGCTTTGCAGTGCGATTCACCTTAACTTATCTTTCATGCGGATAAGGCGGTTCTGCGTAGTAAATTAGGGTTTCTTCCTAAGGTGGTTTCTGATAGAAATATTAATCAGGAAATTGTTGCTCCTTCTCTATATCCTAATCCTTCTTCTCATAAGGAACGTTTGTTGCACAACCTGAATTTTGCGCGTGCTCTTAAATTCTATCTATCATTTTCGCCAGTCCTCTGCTCTGTTTGTTTGTTTCTCTGGGAAACGTAAAGGTCAGAAGGCTACTACTACTTCTCTTTCTCACTGGTTGAGAAGTATTATTCGCTTTGCTTGTGAGACTGCTGGACATCAGCCTCCTGAGAGGATTACAGCTCATTCCAAAAATGAAGCTTCTGTGGAACAGATTTGCAAGGCTGCAACTTAGTCTTCTCTGCATACTTTTTCCAAATTTTCCAAATTTGATATTTTTGCCTCGGCTGAGGCTGCTTTTGGGAGAAAGGTTCTTCAAGCGGTGGTGCCTTGTGTTTAGGTCTGCCTTTCTTGTCCCTCCCTAGTCTTCTGTGTCCTCTAGCTTGGGTATTGGTTCCCAATTGTAAATGATGATGTTGTGAACTCACCATATCTTAGGAAAGAAAACAAAATTTATGCTTACCTGATAAATGTATTTCTTTCCGGACTCATAATATCCGGAAATAAAAAAAAATAATCAGGTAAGCATAAATTTTGTTTTCATAATTTAGATAGTGAATACAATTTTAAACAACTTTCCAATTTACTTGTATTATTGAATTTGCTTCATTCTATTTTTATCCTTTGCTGAAAGGTTTATCTAGGTAAGCTCAGGAGCAGCAAAGAACCTAGGTTCTAGTTGCTGATTGGTGGCTGCATATTTATATACTGATTGTCATTGGCTCACCCATGTGTTCAGTTAGAAATCAGTAGTGCATTGCTGCTCTTTCAACAAATGATACCAAGAGAATTAAGCTAATTTTATAATAGAAGTAAATTGGAAAGTTGTTTAAAATTGTATGTCAAAGTAATACATAAAGCATATTTTACTCCGGAAAAAGGTTATAAAGTATATAATATAAAATTTAACAAATGCCCCAAATGTTCCTTATCTGCGGCAGACCTTGTGCACATGTTATGGGAATGCCCGAAAATTAGACAATTCTGGTATAAATTAGAATTTGGGTTGAATAATTCACTAAAAGTATCCCCTCTGGATCTTACACTGACACAGATTATGTTTGGTATAAAAGTTAGCGAAGAACACCAACCTCAGGAAAAACTAATCATTTTGTCAATTCTAGCTTCCAGATATTTAATTTTTAAAAACTGGATAAAATATAGGATTCCTACGATACCAGAGGTTAGAACTGCCTTAAGAAGCAGTACATGTTGGAGCAAAGAGACATATATAGACAATATTGATAACGATGCAGACATTAGACAATTCTTTAAAAAATGGTCAGCTTTTATTAAAATATTTCCAACGACTGAAATAGATTACATGGTTTTGCCGTTTAGAAACTCAGAGTTAGTACTACTTGATGCCTGGTAATATGAGTAGAGTGGGGGGGGGGGAAACAGCGGAATTAATCCCCTTCTTTCCACCTCTTCTTTTTTTTTTTTCTCCCTCCTTTTTTTCTCCCCCCCCCTTCTTTTCTCCTTTTCTTTTTCCCTTCCCTTTTTTTTTCTATAAAGTGAAAACCTCAGCAATATGACGATAGAAAATAAGACTGTGATGTTTGATTGATGCAATGTTAAAATTTAAAACATAATGTACTGTCCTGATTTTTTCATGACCTTTCCTTGTATTTTTTGGTTGTTCTTTAATGAATTTTTGCTGATAATAAAATAAAGATTATAATAAAATACAAGGACCTTACAACTATATTCTACTGCTGTTATGGCCATAACTGTATGCATACTAACAGTTCTTGTATTCCTAGTGTTCATTGTCCCTATAATGTTTTATAGATATTGTATTTGTATTGGTATGTCTCATTGTGTGGAGTGCTCATAAGTAGAGAATAAAAAAGGATGTTTCCTGTTCCTATAATTTAAAAAAAAAAAAAGGGGGAAAAAAAAAAGAAATTATATGTTCTACCTAAATCATGAAAGAAAAGTTTTGGGTTTCATGTCCCTTTAATTAGGGTGAATTTTACACTCTCAATACTTCTAAACACATCATTTGTAACACTAATCCTTTGGGTGCTGGACTATTCCCCAACCTGTACTGAACATATTTTAAACTCACTAAATTTAAACATGATTTTTCTTGGTTCCTAACACAAATAATATATTTTTTCAACATAATATACACGTGCTGAAAATATCTTTAGTTTGCAGAACCAATTTTTTGTATCATTTTTGTTAATGAAATGCACCTAGAAATGATGTAAAGTATGTTCCATTGTTTTCTAAATATTGCTATAAATGTGCTAAGGTTCAACATTTAGCATCAATTCACCTTACTTGTAGGATTCAACATCAATATTTTCTAATAAAAATGAACGCTTTAGAAGTTCATTTATTATTTTTGCCACTTTTTAATTTATTGTACATGAAATAACAAAAGCAGGAATTCCAGTTTAATAATTAATGCCATAATTCTGAAAAAATTCTTTGGTCTGTAAAGTAAAAAATAAATCTGGTCCCTAAAGTATTAATATGCTTGGAAGAATATATCACACACTGTGCTTTTCTCTTGTCTAAGCTACATACAATATCAATGTCATAATGTCTTTCCTCTCATTACGTAGATGGTAAATGCTCAAGTGAAAAGTGCCTTCTAATCCTTCTGCCCCAGATTGCCTTTCCTGGTCTTTATTGTACCCAATGTCTAGTGCTGCACACTCTGCCTGGTGTTACAGAATCTGTTTTTATGTTATTACAAATAAAAATACCAATAACCAACATTACTAAGAATTTCATTAAAGGGACATTCTGGTCAAAATTTCAATGCACATAGATGAGTTTCATCTTTGAATAGAAACGTGTAATACACATATATTGGCAAAAATGCTTCAAGTAAAAGTTACCACGGTTTTAGTGTTAACATTTTTCTCTGCACGTGCATGTAAAGCATAGCTAGCTAGATATTCTCAGTTTGTCAGCATTTTAAGTACTGCAGCTGCTCAGAGAACCAGTGGGGCTTGTATCATATTAGTGATTAACAAATTGATTCATTACCAGACAATACAAGCACCTTAGGCTCTCTGAGCAAGTGCTGTGTTTAAAATGCTGGTGCATGAAGCATACTTAAATACACTTTTGGAGCAGTAAATCAATATCGCTCCTATAACTGGTATTGCAAGTAGAAAGTAAAAAGTTTTCGCTCAAGCAAAAGACTATGGAGTTCAGATAATGCCACCTTGCTAACACACAGTACATATGTATGTATATATTTTTGTAAAATATATATCTATAACTATATACAGACGTACCTTGAAGATATTGCGGGTTCTGTTCAAGACTGCCGCAATAAAGTGAATATAGCAATTAATTGAGTCACACTAATATTTTTGTTTGCATATAAAAGTTATAGTTACGCTATATGTTGGTCTATTAAGTGTGCAATAGCATTAAAGGGACAGTCTACACCAGAATTTTTATTGTTTTAAAAGATAGATAATCCCTTTATTACCCATTTCCCAGTTTTGCATAACCAACACAGTTATAATAATATACTTTTAACCTCTGTGATTATCTTGTATCTAAGCCTCTGCAAACTGCCCCTTTTTTCAGTTCTTTTGACAGACTTGCAGTCTAGCCAATCAGTGCCTGCTCCCAGATTACTTCTCGTGCACAAGCACAGTGTTATCTATATGAAATATGTGAACTAACACCCTCTAGTGGTGAAAAACTGTTAAAATGCAATCTGAAAGAGGTGGGCTTCAAGGTCTAAGAAATTAGCATATGAACCTCCTAGGTTAAGCTTTCAACTAAGAATACCAAGAGAACAAAGCAAAATTGGTGATAAAAGTAAATTGGAAAATTGTTTAAAATTACATGCTCTATCTGAATCATGAAAGTTTATTTTGGCCTAGACTGTCACTTTAAGTCTAAAAAAAAACCAATGTACATACCTTAATTAAAAATACTTTATTGCTAAAAAATGCTAACCATTATCTAAGCCTTCAGTGAGTAATATTTTTTTTGCTGGTGGTGTGTATATATAGGTGTGTATATATGTGTATTCATGTATATTTATGCGTCTATATGTGTATATATGTGCTGCTGATAGACTTGATAGATAGACATCTTTAGATATGAATATAAATGTATCTCTAGGTTAAAGCCCTTTGCCTCCCCTTTTTTTCCTAACACCTGAGACCTCATATCTTTGAGGCCTTATAACTTTTTTTTTATAAAAATGTTTTGGATAGTGTTATTATGATGGTAACTGTACTTTGTAATGTATTTTTCATGTTTTGTGAGACATTTTGTTTTACAAAACAGTTAACCAGAGTTCTGAAGACGCAATATCTGCAAAACAGGTTAACTTCAATTGCGCTCAAGCAATCGCGTTTACATTCAACTTGTAATATAAGAGATAAACCCGACACGAGCAAACACCCACGATAAACCCCCTTTCGCTTGCTCGTTACTGTTAGCATGCCACTCAAAATCTAGCCCTATTTAAGCCTTGTATTGGTACAGCATCTTATGTATGAACAATGGGTATCTGATGAGTAGTAGCAAAAGTAATATCACAAAGTAGCCTCCATAAATTCTTCACTAATCGGGCATAACACCATATTAATTTTCCCAATTCACCAAATGTGGTATAGGTCATATACAAGTTAATATATGAAGCTACTATAAAAAAAGTGGAGACATCAGATTTCTCAAATTATCTCATTTTAGTGACTATTCTTACTCATGCCACTATTACTTAGTGAAAGTTCACTATATAGAGCAGCCAACAGTTGTTCACTATAATCATCCAGCAGGGAGTTTTTGACCCAACTCTCTATAAAGCTGGTTCTTATAATATATAGCTATCAGTGTTACAGCCCTTTAATTAGTCAAATATGATTACAAAAGATGGCGCATTCCTTGGTGGCAAGGGTATACAAATACTCTAATAATACTCTAATAATAGAGGCTAATAGGAAAAAAGGGTAGCTAAAGAGAAGTTAAAACAATTAATAATGAATGAGCATAAATCTGTTTTAATAGGATAAGTATCCAAGTAATACTCCAATGTTAGTGTGTGCAAAATAAAGTATTACAAATTTAATACATGCGGGAAACACTTAAAATATGGGTTGATAAAAAATGATGATTAATAATAATGTGTTCATACACATGTGTACACATTCACACTCTTACACTTTCATCCTAACTTAATAAAATATAAGCATTAACATCAACAGTAATGATATCCACACCGCTAATTTCACGAAAAAGCTCTATTCAACTAGCATACAAAAGCTAACAGCTACTTAACATAGACAGATATAGTCCGTTAAACTACAATATACGTAATAAAAAGGCCACCAGACCCTTATGCTTTCTTAGTTGTGACTTTCTCTGATAAAAGTCCTCCTCATAGAGGTACAGGGACTCAAATCACATAAGGGTATTCAAAAGGAAAAAAGATTGTGTTCCAAGAATACTTCCCAGTTTTCCTATTTGTTCTTACTTCATTAAGACAGTACCTGTCATTCAACTGTTTTAGAGTGTCCGAGAGATCCGTTAAAAAAACGGTTATATCCTACCTTTGTTTTGTGACTTTGTCACTGTACTGATGTGTAGGTCCTTCTATCTCCCACTCACCTTACCTCCGGGTAAGAATACGTCGCTGTGTAGCGAGTTGTGTTGATTTGGTTCCATACTCCTGGGGGAATCACATGACCGTGGATAGCCAATCTCCCCAAGGCTCGCCCTACGTCACGACTAGATTCTCCAAGCTGCCTCTCAGGCTCCGTTTATCCTCGGTTTATATAATCACAGTTCCTTGGGTGAGTGCTCACTCTGTAACTGGATCTCCAACACTTCCTTATAATCGAACTCCTCTCGTAAGAGAATAGTGCAGTTTCTTTGTAGAATGAATCAAACGTATATCGTAGTTTATCTTAACAGACTATATCTGTCTATGTTAACTAGCTGTTAGCTTTTGTATGTTAGCTGAATAGAGATGTTTTGTGAAATTAGCAGTGTGGATATCATTACTGTTGATGTTAATGCTTATATTTTATTTCATTAAGTTAGGATGAAAGTGTGAGAGTGTGAATGTGTACACCGGTGTATGAACACATTATTATTAATCATCAATTTTTATTAACCCATATTTTAAGTGTTTCCCGCATGTATTACATTTTTAATACTTTATTTTGTACACACTAACATTGGAGTATTACTTGGATACTATTAAAACAGATTTAATCTCATTCATTATTAATTGTTTTAACTTCTATTTAGCTACCTCTTTTTCCTATTAGCCTCTATTATTAGAGTATTATTAGAGTATTTATATACCCTTGCCAGCAAGGAATGCACCATCTTTTGTAATCATATTTGACTAGTTTTTTTACAGATTAAGTTTTGGATCATTTGTATTTTCAGGTGGCAGAGTTTGGGTTTATTTGATCTTTAGAATAGGAATACCCCAACATACTTTACTTACAGCCCTTTAACCCTTACAATCGATGTCCCAATCTCCCAAACTCACTTTAACCTTAATAAATCAGAAGATTGGGCAAACTCAACTGAGACAGCTCACCCATGTAAAATCTTTATTGGTTAATCTGTTTAATTAATCAGAATTGCTAAAATTTTCTAGAGGAGTTAACACTTAGAACAAGCAGATCAGGAGTTGGTTGACCTATTGTTGATGGTCAGGAATAGCTGAAGAACCAACATACTTCATTAATGGTACAATTAAGAGGCCTGTTTTATTTAAAGAGTTAGATGATTATTTAAATTGGTCAAATTATTGCATAAGGGAGGATACAAAAGGTGGGGTTGCATTGGGTTTAAATTTAGTGTTGGATTGGAAAGGCTGTTATGTATTGGTGGGTGATTGAAGTAGGGGGTTAGAGTTAATTGAGATCACAATAAAGGTGATAGTTGTGGGGTATCTGATCAGTAATTAGTGTTACTTACAGTTGGCATAGGTAAACTGCACTGGTTGGTAGATAGGTTCAGCAATTAGTAGTAAGGGTTGGTTATATTTATTGTGCTGGGAGAGATCAGCTTAGACATTTGGGATAATTGAGGTGGAGGGAAGTTACAGGGGATTTAAACAGTGATTAGAGGTTAATGTTTTAATTTATATTAACTGTGCTGTGGGAAGATTAAAACTGTGTGGCTAGGGCTACAGTATGGTGGATATTGGGAAAGTCTGATTAGAATTAAACTACATTAGGGGATCAAGACAGTTCAGTTAGGTGGTGGGGGATCTGATTAGCAGAGGTTAGGCTTAAATTGAATCAGGGAATTAACTCAAAGCAGCAGTTTCCTTTTTGTTCCTCTTCATTGTTTTGGTTGGTGATCTGCTATTGATAACAGTGTTACAGATATGCTGTAGTTATGTTGCTATTCATAGGGTGTGCATTTAATCTAGGCCTGTACCAGGCACCCCATTTCTTGTTCAATGTCCAAGTCAAAAATAATTTTAAGAGCTCTCTTTCTCTTTCTTTTCTCCTTTAATTATGTGAACTTTATGTTCAAACAAAGGCTTAAAGGGAAAAATACATTATTTAAAGAAGATGGACACACATGGCTAGTAAGAAGAATTGCAGAACTCTGGTTCATGTACTGGAGGTTGTTGAAAAGTTGCAAGTAAATAAGCAAACAGACTAGAATTAGCATATTATATTTTATAAGATAATTTAGTACACTAAATGGTTTAATTACCAAGGTACTTAGATAGATACAAATCAATTTTTAAGTCTAATTTGTTCATAACACTTAAAGGGACATGACACCCAAAAATTGTCTTTCATGATTCAGATAGAGGATACAATTTTAAACAACATGCTAATTTACTTCAATTATCTAATTTGCTTCATTCTTTAGATATCCTTTGTTGGCGAAATAGCAATGCACATGGGTGAGCCAATCACACGAGGCATCTATTTGCAGCCACCAATCAGCAGCTACTGAGACTATTCATCTATGCTTTTCAACAAAAGATATCAAGAGAATTAAGCAAATTAGATAACAGAAGTAAGTTGGAAAGTTGTTTAAAATGATATGCTCTTTCTAAATCAAGAAAGAAAAAAACTGGGTTCCGTGTCCTTTTAATTTGCATTGTTCTAGGATTATCAGGTTGTCACATACCAAAGATTATGAATGATAACCTTTTGGCGTAATGTAAAACATAAAAAGGTATAAACACGTGCAGGTTGTCAACATAATTTAAGTAATAGCTTCAGGACTGTAAAGATCATTGTAACTTAAGACTGGTACTGAACATTTAAAGGGATTCAATAATGAGATTTTAACTACAGCTTAGCAGTAGCAGAAAATGCACACTTTCAGTGGATGTAGGGGCATTAGTAAACATTTCTATAAAAAATTAACTACTTGATGTCTGAAGGACATTATAACATGACATAAAAATCTTGGAAAATCCTACCACTGAATAGGGGGTTACTCATATTGTTGCTATAGTAAACAATGTATTGTATTTCATCCCATGATGACGACCGGGAGATGGACCCTTCCTAGTTTTATCGGTTTCATTCCAGGAAAGTATTAAGTCCATACATCTGAACATAGTTTGGCTCTTATTACTATAGTTCAGTGATTGCCAAAAGCAAGGTTAGCCAGTGATCCAGATGCTAAGGCGTGGGAAATTTCTTAGCAATGAGAAAATACAGCTTGACTTAATGATGATTGTGGACCTGTGAAATAAACAAACCTATCTAAAAGTGCAAAAAACATATGGCTATAGTTATTCAATTGCTAACAAAGAAAGCATGTTCTCAAAAGATTATCTTAAATTATACATTTTAAGACAAGATAACACCTTTTATCCCAGTGTTTCTGCACAAAGAAAATATTAAGAGAATTGTAAGCTTATAACATTCATTTGGTGCTATCTCCATCCTCTTTTACAACATCCAATTACACAGTGTATAATGTGTGTAAACACATGAATTCATTGGCCGAGTGGATAATTTAGCTTTCTGATATATTCTCATAGCATGTTGTTATTTGGTAGGTTTCAGAAAACTAGTACATTAGACATTAAAAAAAATGATGGGTACATCTTATTTCATCTGTCTCCTGTGTGTAGTACACACGTTCAGTGTTTGTATGTGTAATTGGAATCATTTGACAGAAATATGTTTTTGATATTTATGCAAGAGGACACCTTGTAAAGGGAACCTTCAGTAAAATAATACTTAAACAAAGGAAACAGTTAAACCTCAGACAATCATTTGGCTTGTATTGGCCTTGTCAGTAAAGTGAAGCTATATCTAATCCATCTAGACATAAAGAAATATAACTTTTGGTAGCTGATAAGAACAATGCATGTCTAGTATGTTCATTCTAAGATATAGGCTTGGTTAATGCAATAGTCTAGTCCAGTGTTTCTCAACTCCAGTCCTCAAGTACCCCAACAGGCCAGATTTTGATGATATTTTATTAAAGCACAGGTGAAATAATCAGCTGAGGGGTCAGAGCAGGCGAATAACCATGGTTACTGGTCAGCTGATTATTTCACCTGTGTTCTAGTTAAGATATCATAAAAAAATCTAGCCTGTTAGAGGTACTTGACGATTGTAGTTGAGAAACATTAGTCTAGGCTACTTATTCAACATTCTCTAATTATTTTACCACTTCCATAGCAGAATTGATGTATTGGCTAAACAACGTTCCAGGGTAAATTGCATCCAGAAGAACTGAGTGGCTGAGATGGCCATCTGAGGACAGAAATTCTAGAAACACAATGTTCTATGGGGCGGTACCCACCCAGCTGTGAAACACCAGACAAATCTTTACACTGTACAAGAGACACAGCCTAATCCCAGTTTTACAATGTGTATACAGGGAAACTCCTGCATTTCACTGACACTTGTATTTAAGGGCTGGGCTGTCCTTTTGGGTATTTTCACAATAGTGACCATTTATGAGAGATAGAAGAAAACAAAATTGATGCTATTCTATTTTGGTGCCATAACAATATTTCCCTTGTATTATTTTTTCATCAGTTTCAGAACTTGTGGGTATAAAGTTTAGTTATTTGTTCGAGAAATTAGAAACCCCCCCTGAAGTCTCAGGCGTGCTACCTCTTTCTATATATACCACACTTAACTGCTGATGTTGGAATTAGGTAGACTGAAATAAATTTCTGCTTCAGCTTTAAAATGCATCTTGCTTTGTATGGATAAGAACAAAAGGTTTAACTCCTTTTCAGTACAGCACAGCAGTACTGCAGGCACCTAGCTACCCTCTGAACACTGCCAGGAACCTACCCCCAATCTTATAGGGCCTAGCCTTGTTAGTGTTCCTCTGCACAAGAGATTTTTACTACTCCATGTTATCGAGTCATGCTCCAAGTCAACTTTTGGCTATGGCATGGTGTGCACTTTTATTTTGTTGAGAGAGGGGAGAGAGAGACAGAGATAGAAGGAGGGTGTCAGAGGGAGAGAGAGAGGGAGTGAGAGAGGGAGAGATATAGAGAGAGGCGAGCAAGACAGATTGATGGTGGGTGAGAGAGAAAGAGAATGAGAGAGAGAGAGAGAGAGAGAGAGAGGAGAGACAGAGGGCGAAT
Organism: Bombina bombina; assembly: GCF_027579735.1. Lineage (NCBI taxonomy): Eukaryota > Metazoa > Chordata > Amphibia > Anura > Bombinatoridae > Bombina > Bombina bombina. The sequence goes on along the minus strand of NC_069504.1, from coordinate 533,978,430 downwards.
GAGAGAGAGAACATAGGGTTCTGATATGCCTAGTACCCCAAATAAAAAAGCTTTCAGGTATTGTGAAAACTTGCCTTTAATGATAGATTCATCTTATACATGAGAAAAAATGTTTAATAAATGCAGTGTAGCTTTCTTTTTTCAGAGGAAGTTTCTCAGGTATATTTAGAAATATCTTAAATGTTGTAAATAAAGGGTGTTTGTCTTAAAAGATAATTCTGAATTTACTCTATATTTTGAACCAGCTATTTTATCTACAGGAAAAACATTGATGCAAGAACATTTTGAGAATTAAAATGAATAACCTATCACACTTCAAAATGAAAATAATTATTATAAGTACATATCAATAATATTATAAGGTGTAAAACACAATATATATATATATATATATATATATATATATATATATATATATATATATATATATATATATATATATATATATATATATATATATATATATATTCTCACCTCAATATAACTGATAGACCTGGAAAATATTACGTAAATAGTGAAGGAGAAAGCCATAAATGCAGTAGCATTTAGTCCAATGGAAAACAAATATAAGAGAAAAGACACTCAAGTGAAGACCTCAGCTGGACATGAGACATGTCTGGAAAGCTCTTAGTGGTGACTCAGTTCCTTTTGTGGAGTGATCCCAGTTAACCACAGATGTTCATTTAAAACAGTTTGTTGCAATTACAAAATGGCTCCTGTATACAGAAGAAAGATTTCCTTGCAGTCCAACCTTTTTAGAGCCTATGGAACTTTATATACAGTATATAAGTATGTGAGCAGAGTCCTCTAACACACATGCAAATGCCCCTCATATAAAGAAAATGGGTTGATTACCCTCTTTCAATCTGAAATCATGAGGGTCCTTCTTGCTGGAATTCATAAGGATTGTACACCCCAAATAGTTTTGCTATGTTTTCAGTACTTGATTGATCGTTTCCTATCTGTCTTGTTTCTTATTGACAAAAACAGCATTAGAAAAGCTGAAAAAAGAATACACAATGTAGCACTCAAAACCCACGAAAAGTATTGGTTAGTGGATATGTCAGCAAAAAATAAAAAATACTTATTTATTGGTTATGATTAAAAATGGGTGCTTTAAAAACAACTAGACATATTTGGGCTGTTTGGTCACAAGAAATCCTGGATTAAGTCAGACCAGGAAATGAAATAGATACAGTGTTCTAGGTTGGATATTCTATGGGGTGACTAATTATTCAACCATTTATAATATGGCCCATACTTTAGCACAAATATTGACTTATGTGAATTTGGTTGATTAGCAGCAATCAGGAAATGGTGCTTGGTGCAAACTTGGAGCACTTAATATCTATACCAAATTACCTGTTTAGAAATAGGTTACTGTTAATGGATCTTCACCATAGAGGCCCCTAATAGGATATTGGGTATATATTGATTGTTTGTGTTGAAATACACTTCAATATTTATTCAGCTGTCTAAGGGAACCTCATAATATAGATGGTACAAGTTACTAGTAAGTTGTGATCACACAATCGTAGGGTATCCGCCTGATATACTATACTATTGTCAGTAGTATAAATAATATTTACTTGCAGATTTAGTCAACCCCATGTTTGCATACACATATTATACTAATATATTCCACTGGTAGAGAGCATAGTAATTATAGTGAAGGTGTATCGCTGGATAATGCTCTTATTTGAAAGTGGTAACCACTGTTACAACTGTGATCGCTGCTGTATAATAAACACTATATAATTATGTTAAATGCTGGTATTGGCAACAAGTATCTTGTTATATTTGGTAAGTCTGCTATACTTATTACAGTGATGCTAATAACCAACTGCAGTTGTTCATAAGACCGCCCACATATGATACACTGAAGCATTTATCAACTCTAGAGGATTAGTTTAAATAATAATAGTAATGTCACTAGGTATGAATTGTTAATAAGGTTCTTGGTAGTAAATTGTAACCGCAATAATAGTTGTAATCACTCCTGTGTAATGAACACTGTATGATGTTTTTAAATACTGGTATTAGCAACAAATGTATCGTAATATTTGTTAAGCCTGCTATACTTGTTACGACAATTCTAATGGCCAACTGCGGTTTTACATAAAACCGCCCACTTAGAAAATATTCAAGTGTTTATCAACAGTTTAGGATTAGTTTAAATACTAATAGTGAGTGATCACAAAATGTGCATTATTTAATCACACTCTTAATAGAGAATGGTATCCACAATTACAACTGTAATCGCTACTATGTAGTAAGCACTATATATTAATGTTACATACTGGTATTGGCAACAAATGTATCGTATTATTTGTTAAACCTACTATACTAGTTACAGTGATCCTAATAACTACCTGCTGGTGTACATATACAAGTCTAGAATCATTTAAAACGAAGGGTCCCATAAGCCCTTTCCCCTGACATGTTTCACCGGTTCTCCCGCTTTTTAAAAAGTTTCTCATTGAACCAGACCCTCATCTGTATCATCTTCTGATTCTATATTTTTTTATCTTGAGTTGAAGATTTGTCTCCTTAAATTAAGGAAATTAAGCTTCCCCCCTCTACTAAGAATATTGAATATTACAGGTAATCAATGTCTAGGATAATGCAGCATGGAATCAAAATTTTCAAAATGTCAGTTTTGTTACCGAAATTATATTTTAAAATCTTCAAAACATTTTCTTTGTATTAAGTAATTTACTACATAAAACATATAAAATTCTATTTATGATCATTTAATATTAAAAAGAATGTATGTCTGATTTTGGGCTAGATTACAAGTGGAGTGCTAATTTAGCATGCTCCCCTAAATAGGAAAATATGCATTTTACGGGCACGCAATAAATAACCATCCATTACAAGTGGCTGGTTATTGCTACTGTGAACTCATGGTAGCAATTAGCACTCCAAAAATTAATCAGAGATCAAATCTCTGGTTACATTTCAAAATATCCCCCAATTGCCCCCAAAATAAAGTATATTGTAGTTTTTTATTTTAAAAAATGTAGCATGTTACCCCTGTAAATATATATATGTATATGCTTATATACAAAGTCAAAGGTACGCTAAGAGAACAATGGTAGCTCCAGCCAGATGTTAAGTATATAATTAAACTAGAGGTTAAGAGCCGTAAGCAAAAGCAAGTGCAAAAGGCAGCAGATATACAGAATATTATTATTATGAAATTACTATTCTGTAATTATATCCAGAAAGCTACTTTCCTATTAGGATATGCTGCCAATTATGGTTTGGCTTAGTGTACCTCGAGTATTTGATCCAACAGGTAAAAAATGGCTAACTGCTTTGTTTTGAGGAATGAGAAAATAAACTAATATCCATTTTGTCCCCAGTAATGTTATATAAATTTACCAATTATTGAGAGATACAAACAATAATAAACACACACACCATGACAGTTTGATATTTAATATCTATTGTTGTCAATTGATTTGATCTGGTATATACTTTTTTTTTAATTTAAATTCTTTTTATTATTCGGTAATACATGGTCAAACAGCATAGGTATAACATTATTCTCAGCAGTCTATTACTTATCAAATTTCCATAGGTAGACATATAGTGCCAAGTGTCCAGAACAGATCGCTGAAAAGGAATTTCTAAATGCTGAAAGTTCCCAGCAAGTATAACATATAACTGAGTAAGCGAGTCCATGCAATTACCCAATGTGATGTGGTATATACTTATTATTTTGTTTTACTGAAAATGAGATGGTTTGTTTGCATTTATAGTTATAACATGATGAAATGAAGTTTTGTAATTTATTAAATTTATACTTAGATAGCATTGTTGCTGTTAATATTACTCAAAAGTGTTTATGTGCATTGTGCATTATCTGTGAGCCACAGGGGGTTAATGAATATAAGTGAATCCTTCACATATGTTAATATGACTCCATTTTGAATATGCACACAGGGGTTAACTGGGAGTGGTTTAAATAATTGGACATGCTTATTCAAGTCACATGTTTACTCTAATGGCCCAATGGCCTCTCAGCATTTATTTTAAATATCAGATTTGGTTTTTAATCAGATACGTCTATGATATAGGCTACCAAGCGAAACATGTCAGACGTTATCTGGCTGTTTGTTGTTTATTTTTAATATGTGACCATTAAAGATCGTTTTTATTCACTGAAGAGGGTGCCGGCTGTTTCCTTTTTTTGTATATGCTTATATACATATATATTTATGTGTTAATATGTGTATATACACATATTAACACATAAATAGATACATATATATTCATATATATAAATTTAAATCTGCTGCCCATCGCTGTGTGATTTACCTCCTTCACTGCTCTAGGTTCTTATGCCGTGTCTGACAGCATGAGAACGAGGCTCCCATTGGAGCCTATGGAAGCATGCTCTCGTGAGCGCAAAGCTTCCGTGCAATATTGCACCTAACTTGCAATACCAGTGCACAATTGCAAGCACTGGTATAACTGAGTGGAGAGCAAATATAGTGCTCGCTTAGGCGATATTTTGCTCTCCACTCGTAATCCGGTCCTTTGTGTTCTGTAATCTGAATATGGGATAACAACCATCTTTTATATTATGTGTATGGAAATAACATAATTTATGTAAGAACCTACCTGATAAATTAATTTCTTTCATATTGGCAAGAGTCCATGAGCTAGTGATGTATGGGATATACAATCCTACCAGGAGGGGCAAAGTTTCCCAAACCTTAAAATGCCTATAAATACTCCTCTCAACACACCCACAATTCAGTTTAATGAATAGCCAAGAAGTGGGGTGATAAAGAAAGGAGTAAAACGCATCAAAATAAAGAATTTGGAAATAATTGTGCTTTATACAAAAATAATAACCACCATAAAAAAATAAGTTTATTCTCATAAATGAAAAGAAAAAAATGAAACATAAGCAGAGGAATCAAACTGAAACAGCTGCCTGAAGAACTTTTCTACCAAAAACTGCTTCCGAGGAAGCAAATACATGAAAACGGTAGAATTTAGTAAATGTATGCAAAGAAGACCAAGTTGCTGCTTTGCAAATCTGATCAACTGAAACTTCATTCTAAAAAAGCCCACAAAGTGGAAACTGATCTAGTAGAATGAGCTGTGATTCTCTGAGGTGGGGCCTGACCCGACTCCAAATAAGCCTGATGAATTGATGAATCAAAAGCTTTAACCAAGATGCCAAGGAAAAGGCAGAAGCCTTCTGACCTTTCCTAGAACCAGAAAAGACAACAAATAGAGTAGAAGTCTTCCTGAAATCTTTAGTAGCTTCAACATAATATTTCAAAGCTCTTACAATATCCAAAGAATGTAACGATCTCTCCAAAGAATTCTTAGGATTAGGACACAAAGAAGGAACAACAATTTCTCTATTAACGTTGTTAGAATTCACAACCTTAGGTAGAAATTTAAATTAAGTCTGCAAAACTGCCTTATCCCGATGGAAAATAAGAAAAGGAGATTCACAAGAAAGAGCAGACAATTCGAAAACTCTTCTAGCAGAAGAGATTTCCAAAAGGAACAACACTTTCCAAAAAAGTAATTTAATGTCCAAAGAATGCATAGGCTCAAAAGGAGGAGCCTGTAAAGCCTTCAAAACCAAATTAAGACTCCAAGGAGGAGAGATTGATTTAATGACAGGCTTGACAAAGCCTGTAAAAAACAGTGAATATCAAGAAGCTTAGCAATTTTTCTGTGACATAAAACAGAAAGAGCAGAGATTTGTCCCTTCAATGAACTTGCAGACAAACCTTTATCCAAACCATCCTGAAGAAACTGTAAAATTCTAGGAATTCTAAAAGAATGCCAGGAGAATTTATGAGAAGAACACCATGAAATATGTCTTCCAAACTCGATAATAAATCTTCCTAGATACAGATTTACGAGGCTGTAACATAGTATTAATCACTGAGAAACCTCTATGACTAAGCACTAGGCGTTCAATTTCCATACCTTCAAATTTAATGATTTGAGATCCTGATGGAAAAATGGACCTTGAGAAAGAAGGTTTGATCTTAAAGGAAGTGGCCAAGGTTGGCAACTGGACATCCAAAATAGATCCGCATAACAAAACCTGTGAGGCCATGCTGGAGCTACCTGCAACACAAACGATTGTTCCATGATGATCATGGAAATCACTCTTGGAAGAAGAACTAGAGGTGGGAAGATATAAGCAGGTTGGTAACACCAAGGAACTGCTAACGCATCCACCACCTCTGCCTGAGGATCCCTGGACCTGGACAGGTACCTGGGAAGTTTCTTGTTTAGATGGGAAGCCATCAGATCTATTTCTGGAAGACCCCACATCTGAACAATCTGAAAATACACATCTGGATGGAGCGACCACTCCCCTGGATGTAAAGTCTGATGGGTGAGATAATCTGCTTCCCAATTGTCTACACCTGGGATATGAACCGCAGAAATTAGACAGGAGCTGGATACCGCCCAAGCAAATATCCGAGATACTTCTTTCATAGCTTGGGAACTGTGAGTCCCACCCTGATGATTGACATATGCCACAGTTGTGATATTGTCTGTCTGAAAACAAATGAATGGTTCTCTCTTCAACAGAGGCCAAACCTGAAGAGCCCTGAAAATAGCACAGAGTTCCAAAATATTAATTGGTAACCTTGCCTCTTGAGATTTTCAAACCCCTTGTACTGTCAGAGATCCCCAGAAAGCTCCCCAACCTGAAAGACTTGCATCTGTTGTGATCACAGTCCAGGTTGGACAAACAAAAGAGGCCCCTTGAACTATACAATGGTGATCTAACCACCAAGTCAGAGAGAGTCGAACATTGGGATTTAAGGATATTAATTGTGATATCTGTATAATCCCTGCACCAGCATACAAAGCTGGAGAGGTCTCATAAGAAAAACGAGCAAAGGGGGATCGCGTCCGATGCTGCAGTCATGAGATCTAAAACTTCCATGCAAATAGCTACTGAAGGGAATGATTGAGACTGATGGTTCTGACAAGCTAAAACCAATTTTAATCGCCTCTTGTCTGTTAGAGACAGAGTCATGGACACTGAATCTATCTGGAAACCTAAAAAGGTGACCCTTGTCTGAGGAATCAAGGAACTTTTTGGTAAATTTATCCTCCAACCATGTTTTTGAAGAAACAACACTAGTTGATTCATGTGAGATTCTGCAGAATGTAAAGACTGAGCTAGTACCAAGATATCATTCAAATAAGGAAACACCGCAATACCCCGTTCTCTGATTACAGAGAGTAGGGCACCGAGAACCTTTGAAAAGATTCTTGAAGCTGCCGCTAGGCCAAATGGAAGAGCGAGAAATTGGTAATGCTTGTCTAGAAAAGAGAATCTCAGAAACTGAAAATTGGCTGGATGAATTGGAATATGAAGATATGCATCCTGTAAGTCTAAGTCTAGTGGACATATAATGACCTTGCTGAACAAAAGGCAGAATAGTCCTTATAGTCACCATTTTGAAAGTTGGTACTCTTACAAAACTATCCAAAATTTTCAGATCCAGAACTGGCCTGAATTAATTTTCTTTTTTTGGGACAATGAATAGATTTGAATAAAACCCCAGAAGCTGTTCCTGAAATGGAACTGGTATGATTACCCCTGAAAGCTCCAGGTCTGAAACACACTTCAGAAAAGCCTGAACCTTTACTGGATTTGCTGGGATGCATGAGAGAAAAAATCTTCTCACAGGAGGTCTTACTCTGAATCCTATTTGGTACCCTTGAGAGACAATACTCCAAATATTTTGGAAGAATCTTAATCTGCCCCCTACCAGCTGAGCTGGAATGAAGGCAGCACCTTCATGCAGATTTGGGGGCTGGCTTTGGCTAATTAAATGGCTTGGATTTATTCCAACTTGAAGGTTTCCAATTGGAACCAGATTCTTTGGGGGAAGGATTGGGTTTCTGTTCCTTATTTTGTCGAAAGGAACAAAAACGGTTAGAAGCTTTAGATTTACCCTTAGGTCTTTTATCCTGAGGCAAAAAAATTCCCTTTTCCCCAGTGACAGTTGAAATAATTGAATCCAACTGAGAACCAAATAATTTTTTACCTTGGAAAGAAAGAGATAGTAATCTAGATTTAGATACCACATTAGGATCTGTTTCCTGTTGCGCTAAACTTTCCAACCAAAAATTTGATGCAGCTGCAACATTAGCCAAAGAAATGGCAGGCCTGAGAAGATAGCCAGAATATAAATAAGCTTTCCTTAGATAATATTCAAGTTTCCTATCTAAAGGGTCCTTAAAGGAAGTACTATCTTCCATAGGAATAGTATGTTTGGCAAGAGTAGAAATAGCCCAACTCTAGGGATCTTTTCCCAAAACTCCAAACTAACTGCTGGCAAAGGATACCATTTTTTAAACCTTGAAGAAGGGATAAAAGAAGTACCAGGCCTATTCCATTCCTTAGAAATCATATCAGAAATAGCATCAGGAATTGGAAAAACCTCTGGAGTAACCACAGGAGGTTTATAAACATAGTTTAAACGTTTACTAGTTTTAATATCAAGAGGACTAGTTTCCTCAATATCCAATAAATCAACACTTCTTTTAACAAGGAACGAATATACTCCATTTTAAATAAATAAGTAGATTAGTCAGTGTCAATATTTGAGGTAGGATCTTCTGAATCAGATAGATTCTCATCAGAGGAGGATAATTCAGTATGTTGAAATTTCATCAACTTTAGGAGAAGTTTTAAAAGACCTTTTACGTTTATTAGAAGGCGGGATAGCAGACAAAGCCTGCTGAATCGCATCAGCAACAAAATATTTTATATTCACAGGGAAATCATGTACATTAGATGTTGAAAGAACAACAGGCATTGTACTATTACTGATGGATACATTCTCTGCATGTAAAAGCTTATCATGACAACTATTACATACCACAGCTGGAGATATAATCTCCACAAATTTACAACAGATACACTTAGCTTTGGTAGAACTGTTATCAGGCAGTAGGGTTCCAACAGTGGTTTCTGAGACAGGATCAGATTGAGACATCTTCCAAATGTAAGAGAAAAAACAACATATAAAGCAAAATTATCAATTTCCTTATATGGCAGTTTCAGGAATGGGAGAAAATGCAAACAGCATAGCCCTCTGACATAGAAAAAAGGCAAGAGGCACATAGGAATGGGGTTTTAAATAATGAAATTATTTGGCGCCAAGAATGACGCACAACGTAAAATGAAATTTTTTGGCGCTAACATCTGGAAATGACACACTCGCGTCATTGCAGATGCAACCTTGTGGTAAAGAACTCAGCGTCAACTAAGACGCTGAAAATTCTTGCGCCAAGAATGACGCAATAATTATCAGCATTTTTGCACCTTGCGAGCCTAATTTTGCCCGCAAAAATATAATGAAAAAGCAGTCAATTTGAAAAAAATACTAAACCCCAGGTAAGAAAAAAAATATGAAACTGATAGTCTGCAAAAGGAAATATACATAAACCTGACTCATGGCAAATATAAGTACAATACATATATTTAGAACTTTATATTAATACATAAAGTGCCAAACTATAGCTGAGAGTGTCTTAAGTAATGAAAACATACTTACCGAAAGACACCCATCCACATATAGCATATAGCCAAACCAGTACTGAAACAGTTATCAGTAGAGGTAATGGAATATGAGAATATATCGTCGATCTGAAAAGGGAGGTAAGAGATGAATCTCTACGACCGATAACAGAGAACCTATGAAATAGATTTCCCGCGAGGAAAAACATTGCATTCAATAGGTGATACTCCCTTTACATCCCTCTGACTATCTAAAACCTGAGCTTACATATAACTTAAAACTTTTATTTCACACAAAGGGTTTTCCCTCTCAGCTTGCTCATCTGCTGCAACTGGTGTTAATTCATTTTCTATTACTGGACTGTACAAACTAGATCTAGGAGTACCCCACATCTCAATTCTGGCTAAAGGGCCATGTCTTTGTACTCCTGTAGCAATAACAGGAGGTCTGCCTAAAATCTCTACTATACCATCATAAGAAACATTTTTAATTCTATGTGTTGCAGGATCAAAATCTGCATCTATAGTGCGATATGTAAGTTGTTGCAAAACTACTCCAGCAGCATTAGTAAAGTTTAAACAAATTAAACCATACCTGTATATCCAAAGCAATAACCTCATCATTTCCAATGTCTCTGTCTACCATTCTGCATTTTAAACACATCATTGAGTTTTAAAAGATTCTGCAAATCCTGATTAGCCCTGATATTTTAGAACCTTCTCTTACGTATAAGAGGACCTAGGTAAAATTATAATAATTGTTCCGATGTAGACAAATTAACCCGGTCATCAAAGGGTTAATGTCAAGTAATTTGTTTACTATTAATTTTACATAACAATTCTTTTTTATGATAGTTGGCCAATTATTTATTAGATTTTTATTGAGTTTACAATATAGCAACAAAAGCTTTATATATGCAAGGTGGATAAATGTTACTCAACTGTGAAAACAAATGAATGAGGCATATACAAACAGAAAATAATAGGTATCAATGGAAAAGGGGCATAAGTAAAGACTGACACATGCAAAATGAAGTTATTGTCCGTGCTCTTTAGTGGTAGATGATAGAAAGCACGGGTGAGATTACATATGCGGCGCAGGCTTCAGCGTAACTGCTGAAACCTGCGCCGCCCGTAATTTCACCTCGCACATAGGGGTATCACTTATATGGCGCTGGCAGTTCATAAGGTTCGGTAAGTCGAATAAACTAGCGATGTCCAGAAATGTGCGTAAATACACATTTCTGGAGTCGCCAGTGATTTACGGCACGTTAGAAACTGCAGGCGCCTAAGAAAAAAAAAAAATCTCCCGTTGAAGTCTAAGCCACCTCCCAAAAATAAACCTGGCACGTCAAAACCCCTATATCTGCAATCCCCCCATATGGCAACTAATAATACATGTATTAACCCCGAAACCGATAACCCCTCACAACGCAATATGACTAATTAAACTATTAACCCCTAATACGCCATCCACCCACATCGCAATCTACCTAATAAATGTATTAACCCCTAAATCCGCCAACATCGCAAACTACATAATAAATGTATTAACCCCTAATCCGCCATTCACCCACATCGCAAAGTCCCTATTAAAACTATTAACCCCTAATCCGCTAAACCCACACAACGCAAATAATTTATTAAATTACTAAGCCCCCTAACCTAACACTACCTAAATTAACCTCTATTACCTAAATTAAAAAATACTATGTTACAAACAATTAAAATAAAAAAGCTAACATTACTTAAAAATAAAAAAAACTAAGATTAAATTAATCTAAGATTACAAAAAATAAAAAATTCTAACATTACATAAAATAATAAACCACATTATCAAAAATAAAAAAATTAAACCTTATCCCTATAAAAATAAATAAGCCCCCCAAAATAAAAGCACTCCCTAATCTAATGCTAAACTACCAATAGTCCTTAAAAGGGTTTTTTGTAGGGCATTGCCCGAAATTAAACAGTTCTTTTACCTTAAAAAATACTAAGTCCCCCCTCTAACAGTAAAACCCCCCACCCACCAAACCCCCAAAATAAGAAAACCTAACACTAAAAAAATCCTGATTTGAACAGCCAATAGGATTTCAGTAGCTCTCATCCAATTGACAGATTTGAATTTGAAGACTCAAATCAGCCAATAGGAATTCAAGGTACATATTTAAACGTGTATACTCTACGCTCCATGGCTCCGCGGTCGCCGGTCTTCAGTTCCGCAGTCACCGGTCTTCAGTTCCGTGCCGGCTTGTTCCTGGAAGAAGATAGAAGATATTGCTGCTTGGAAGAAGACTTCAGCGCCGGACTCAAGAACCGTGAGTACCTATCTGGGGATTAGACTTAGGCTTTTTTTTTATTTTTTAGGGTGTTTTTTTAGATAAGGGTTTTAATGGGCCTTTGAAAAAGAGCTGAATGCCCTTTAAGGGCTATGCCCATACAAAAGCCTCATTAGGGGCAATGTGTAGTTAAGGATTTTTTAGTGTTAGGTTTTTTATTTTGGGGGTTTGGTGGGTGGGGACTTAGTATTTTTTTAAGGTAAAAGAGCTGTTTAACGTAGGGCAATGCCCTACAAAAGGCCCTTTTCAGGGATATTGGGAGTTTATGATTAGATTAGAGGGTGTTTTTTCATAGCGATTAGGTACATTTTTTTATTTTTGATAATTTGGTTTATTATTTTATGTAATGTTAGAATTTTTTATTTTTTGTAATCTTAGAATAATTTAATCTTAATTTTTTTTTATTTTTAAGTAATGTTAGCTTTTTTATTTTAATTGTTTGTAACTTAGTATTTTTTAATTTAGGTAATTGGGGTTAATTTAGGGGATGTTAGGTTAGGGGTCTTAGTAATTTAATTTGTTTTTTGCGTTGTGTGGGTTTGGCGGTTTAGGAGTTAATAGTTTTATTAGAATTATTGTGTTGTGTGGGTTTGGCGGATTAGGGGCTGATAGGTTAAATTTATTGCATTGGTGGGGGATGGTGGTTTAAGGGTTAATAGTTTTTTTTTTTTTTTTCCAACAAAATTTTATTGAGAAGTATTTCAAGGAGGATATGACAAAACAAACATTATACATGAATGAGGTATACATGAACAGACTTAGTACAACGGACCGTAAAGTCTAAATTTATATAATAGTAGTAGGATTATCCATAAGACAAAAATGAACCGTAATAAATCATACTACGAACTGTGTTGTCAAAAGTCCAGAGTCACAATAGGTTTCGCATCAAATCCTCAAGTATTAGCCAAAGCTTCTTTAAATTTTTAAGTTTAAGATTCAGAAATAACCTTCTTAACTGTATGCATAGGGTTAATAGTTTTAATAGGTACTTTGCGATATGGGTGAATGGCGGTCTAGGCGTTAATAGTTTATTAAGGTATATTGCGTTGTGGGTGATGGAGGTTTAGGGGTTAATAGGTTAATTAGATGTTTTGAGATGTGGGGGTTGGCGGATTAGGGGTAATATATTTTATTAGTTATTGCGGTGGGGGGATGAAGGTCAACAGGTAGATAGATTGGTGTTAGTTACTATTTTCATGGGGTTACAGTGCTCACATACTCAGCTTAAGTCTTTGCTGCATCTGCCTATGTGTGGCAAGGAGAAAATGGAGTAAAATGTCTCCATTTTTGCCGCGTAAGTCCTTGCGCTGAATATGTGATACCGATTTGTGACGCGGTTCTATGTTAGCTTATGTGAGTAAAAATTGCAGGCAACGGGTGAAATATACGCGCCGCATTTATATGCGGCGCTGTATATGTGATACCAAAACCGCATAAAAACCGGCGTCGCCGGCTTTTGTGGGCGAAGCCGCATATGTAATCTTGCTCCGCGTGTGGCATTAATAGTTCCAAATGTCCCTCCAGAAGGGATCTACAGCCCACAATCCATTATATATACATTTATTTTTTTAACCAATGGAAAACAATTGCTAAAAAACTTCATTATAAAGATTAGCCTAACAAATAAAACATTTAATATAATACTTAATGAAGAAAGCAAAGTAGAAACAAAAGGTGACAGTAAGACAACTAATAAGAATATTTTTTTTTTTCTCTTACATTGACTACATTTTAAGAAAATTCACTATCTGAGATGATTTATTTATTAACGTACATAAAAGTATGGGAGGTCAAAAGTGAAGTAACATTTTATTGCACTGGACAATTTGTGGTCTGTATACTATGTAAATTTCCTATCATTTAACTCATTTTGCAGACACATGATTATTATACATTTCACAGATAGCATCTTCCATATGTAGAGCAGATAGTTCAAGCTTTTACACATTAGAATGCAATGAAAATATGTGAAAACATCTGCCTGTCATATCAGTTTACATGTGCAATCCCTCTAAGTAGAATTACTTTCACTGGTTAGGAAATAGAGCTAATATTTTGAAAAAAAGAAATTTCCTGCATTCATTCAACTATTTTTATTGTGTTTTATTAAAGGTACATGGAAGGTTAAAAGCATGTTAGAGCTATGCAGCTCTAGCAAACTATTGTGCAATGGGTGCAATTAGGCAACTAATTTTCTTAAAAAAACAAAAAAAAAAAACACCAACCTTTTTGAGCCAGTAAAACATATATAATCAGTTCAAACCCTTTTGTGACAGTAAAACATAAAGGCCCGGATCACAAGTCATGCGTCAAATTGAACACACCGCGTGCATTGTGGCTTTTTCGCAATTTTCATTGTGCTGCCATTTCAAGTTTCAAAATAACTTACTTTTCGAGCGCGTTGTGGTGCGTTAACCCACATACCGCACACAAACCAAGTTCTGACTTGTTGTGCACATATTCCCCCATAGAGGTCAATGGAGAACAAAATGTTGAAAAAACCTAATGATTTGCGATTGCAAAATCGCCATAGAATTTTCGCATTCCCCATTGAAGTCTAGGGAGAAAAAAAAGTCACCCAAAAACCTAACACCCTACCATAAGACCCTAGTCTAATAACCCCTAAACCGCCATCCCCCCGCTTCGCAAAGTATCTAAAGAAATCTATTAACCCCTAAACCGCCACCCCCCTGCATCATAACAACTAAATAAAGCTATTAACCCCTAAACCGCCATCCCCCACATCGCAAACACTAAATAAAGCTATTAACCCCTAAACCGCCATCCCCCACATCACAACTTTTTAAACTAATATCTAAACCCCCTAACCCAACACCCCCTAACTTAATCCCAATTAAAATACACCTAAATTAAAGTAAAAATAAACTACCTTCAAAAAAATTAAAACTTACCTTAAAACAAAAACCCTACATTACAAAAAAAAAACTAACATTACAAAAATTTAAAAGCACTACCCTTGCAAAAAATTACAAAAAACTACCATTAGAAAAAATTAGACAAATCTAACATTACAAAAAACAAATGAAATTATCCGAAATAAAAAAAAAAAGATTCCTATTCTAATACCCCAAAATAAAAAAAACACCCCAAAATAAAATAAAAAACCTAATCTACAAATAAACTACCAATAGCCCTTAAAATTGCCACCAGTGACTATGGATGGGCGAATGTTTTGCAACATAAGAAAATTTTAAACAAATTTTAACACATTCATTCGTTTTGAATTTCGTTTTGAATTTCAAATGTTTGCACAAGATTCTAACATTCGGTAATTCTAACATTCTTTTGCACGTTTGCACACGATTATAACATTATGTAATAGTATTTCTAATGCTTTCCTTAATGTAATATTAAATTCAAATTTTTCTAATCATTTGATTCGAATGATGCAATATTCTAATTTAAAAATTCAAATCTATATATTTGTAATAGTATTTCTAATGCTCTCTTTAAATGTAATATTCAAATTATACAATATTCTAATTCAAAAAATTTAAATCCATATATTTGTAATAGTATTTCTAATGCTCTCTTAAAATGTAATATTCGAATTATGCAATATTCTAATTTGAAAAACTTGAATCTATATAAAGTATTTGTAATAGTATTTCTAATGCTCTCTTTAAAGGGACAGTCTACACCCGTATTTTTATTGCTTGAAAAGATAGATAATCCCTTTATTACCCATTCCCTAGTTTTGCATAACCAACACTGTTATATTAATATACTTTTTACCTCTGTGATTACCTTGTATCTATACCTCTGCAAACTGCCCCCTTATTTCAGTTCTTTTGACAGACATCCTTTTTAGCCAATCAGATCTTGCTCACTGGAATTCCATGTGCTTGAGCACAGTGTTATCTATATCATAAACGTGAAATAACACCCTCTAGAGGTGAAAAACTGTCAAAATGCCCTGAGAGAAGAGGCGGTCTTCAAAAGCTTAGAAATTTGCATATGAACCTCATAGGTTTAGCTTTCAACTAAGAATACCAAGAGAACAAAGCAAACTTGGTGATAAAAGTAAATTGGAAAATTGTTTAAAATTACATGCCCTATCTGAATCATGAAAGTTTATTTTGGACTAGACTGTCCCTTTAAATGTTATATTCAAATTATGCAATATTCGAAATAGAAACATTCAAATTTAGTATCATGTTACTAAATTCCCTACCACATGAACTATTGAACTTCTGAATAGTATTTGTTAAGTCGAATGTTAAATTTGAAATTTCGAATATGGATAATCGATTTCATTATGAACATTCGAAAAAGAAAGTAACATTCAATTACCGAATTTTAATGGATCTTCATTCTTATTAACATTCGATTGTCCAAAACAAAATATCCAGAGGACTATTCGTGCTACCAAACTAATTACACTTTTAGCACATTCGCCCATCCCTACCAGTGACGACACATCATGCGGCATTCTTTTTGTATACAGCTACATCAACATCATATACAGTACACCTTGCAAGGTAAATACATTTTTTTACTGCATTTCCTTATAGAATGCTGCTTGTTCAATCTTATACCTCTGTGCGTTTTTCTCAGTGTCCCCAATATTGAATTGTAAGGGGCAGAGGCATAGTTATGCCACCTGATTTTATAGGCAACTAGATGGAACTGAGATACCAATCTGTTTCATCAGCACTGAGCACTCATTATTGCAAACCAACAAAAATGTATCTGCTTCTAAAAGTCGAAAAAAAATCCCCCTATGCAGTAGCTGCTATGAGCCTCCAAAAGTGTAGAAATATCTGCTCTGTATCAATAAAAAGTGGCACAGATCCCAAGACACGGCTGTCTTCATCTCAACTCTCTCCTTACTAATTCAGAACACAACCATGTAAAATACAAATTACCTAATGAAAATTAAACTCAGTGTGTGTTCCTTTGATAAGTTTCAGACATTGATTCACATACATCCACCTCAAGACTTTTTCATAGAAAATGAGACTAATAGAATAGAAACTAGTATTATTCTATATTTTGGGACTTTAACTCTTATGCAAGTAGAAGTACCATGAGTCAAGTCAGTAACTCTTCTATCAAAAACAATCCATCTCCAAAATATAGCAGCTTAAAGGGACACTGAACCCAAATTTTTTCTTTCATGATTCAGATAGAGCATGAAATTTTAAGCAACTTTCTAATTTACTCCTCTTAACAAATTTTCTTCATTCTCTTAGTATCTTTATTTGAAATGCAAGAATGTAAGTTTAGATGCCGGACCATTTTTGATGAACAACCTGGGTTGTCCTTGCTGATTGGTGGATACATTCATCCACCAATACAAAAGTGCTATCCAGAGGTCTGAACCAAAATAAAAGCTTAGATGCCTTCTTTTTCAAATAAACATAGCAAGAGAACGAAAAAAAAAATGATAATAGGAGTAAATTACAAAGTTGCTTAAAATTGCATGCTCTATCTGAATCACGAAAGAAAAAATTTGGGTTCAGTGTCCCTTTAAACAATAATATAAAGAAGAAGAATAAAGGAAGTAAAGTGCTTTCTACCAAAGAAAAAAAATGTTTTACCAGAATTTCCTTTCCTATCTAAGAAGAATTCTGCAACAGTGTTAATATATGTGAGGGGTTTAAGCCATTCAATTCTAAAAATTATGAAAATTAAACTGTTAAATGATCACTGGGTACAAATAAGCACTCCACCCAGTTAGAAATGTAATGTTTAAATAAATTGGGTGTAACAGCAGCCTGGAGTGAGAGCTTTAGATGATGATGATGTTAAGAATATTGCTGGGTGGAGTACACATTTAAAGTCATTTTTTGTCTACTAGGGGTGTGTGTCAAGAACAAGAAACAAAAAGCCACAAAGCTTAAAATTATGTCATAGAAAAATGAATACAGCTGTTATGAATATGCATAGGAATATTTTTACAATTAATTTAAAACGTACACCTTTCTTTGGCTGTCAGTAATTCTAATATAAAACATTCAGTGAAGCAGGGAATTTCAGTTTTGTGATAATAAATTAAAATGACTGCAATGCAGATAAAAACAATTCTCTAAGTCTGGGACTTAACAAAACACAGGCATTGGATTGCTATGATTTATATAATTTTACTAATAGTTTTTGGATTATTCCCTGTATCGCTATAGCTACACCCTTGTGTCCTTGCTGGCATCTACATTTAAAATAAATTTGACAACCCCTGTCAGTCATTAATGCTAATAATAAAAGTATAAAGTGTTTTGTCAAAACAGTACTGAATTATCTATTATAGATTTTATTTTCCCAAAAGATTGTAGTAAAATTAACTAAAATTAACTACTAAAATTATTTGTTATCATTGTCCCATTCCACAGTTTGAAATCGGATAATGATCTGATTTTATAACCAAGGTAAAAGACGATGATACCAGCCACTTGAAATAAACCAATAAGAGAAACAGAAAAATACACAGGAAAATTTAAATATGCACACATTCTGCCCATCAATTACCCTATATAAGAAGAATACCTTCCATAAAAACTGAACATTTGAATAAATGATGACAAAGTATACCTAAGTCACTGATTTACATAGGACACCAATAGCCTCAATAACATATCCAGGACAGATGTCCTTATGAGGCATGTATTGTTGGGTGAAAAGAGAAATAGTCAAGCCTTTACAATGAAAACATTTACTTTGTATGAACCATATCTTTGTTTGTGGACACATTATTTAAATTTGGATTTTTATATGGCAAACTTAGATTTTTCATGATGTTGGTGGCACTATATAAATTAAAATTTTACAAAATCAAGTGTTTATTTGTGAACGTTGGAGGTGGGCATCTGTCTTATCTGGCAAGAACAATGGTGTAATGGTAAGGGAAAGAATTTTCTGAAGCCCAACTGGACTAAGATTCCATGCACATAATCAGTTGTAATATGATATACTCACATAATGAAACAAGTAAATCACTGATACATGCCTAAAACTTCGATAGTGTCATATAAAACCTTGCAAAGAGGAACTATATACAAACAGCCTTCCAACAAAGTTAGCCCCACCATGCAATCTTAAACACAACAAATCACTTGTTTCTCCTTTAGAAACTCCTTTGTGATTTTGGCAGTGTGCTTTGGATCGTTATCATGCTGGAATATTCGTCCTCAGCAAAACTTCTAGAGACTGGGAGTCATCTTCTCAGCCAGTATTTTGGTATATCCCAGGCATTCATGGTGCCATCTATAAATGTCATCTCCCCAACACCTTTTACAGTCATGCAGCCCCATATCGTCACACTCCACCTCCATGATTCACTGTTTGGACTATGCATTCACTGTAATAATCCTGACCAGGAACACACCAAACATGCTGCACCCCATCTGAGCTGAAAAATTGTATATTGGTCTTATTCATTTTACCAAATAATGTGCTCCCAGTATTCATCAGGCTTTTCATGTTGTTAAGCAAAGTTTAATCAGTTTTGTGCAGAAGAGGGTTTTTTCCTTGGATGCTGTCCATAAATTGACATTATGCAATGTCCTCAGCACTGTCTGAGCTGCCACAGATACTCCAATTTCTATTGATAATCCCTGAGCCAAATCTGAAGCACTTCCCTTAATGCAAATCTGAAGCACCTGTTGCCTGTTTTTCAGAGCCAGATTGTGCAACTAGTGCAATATCTGTGGCGTCATTTTAGGAGGACTGCGTCCGCAGCTCTGATTTTTGGCACTCTGTATCAATCTATACGTCCTGATTACTGCTGCAACTGCATTTAAACTTATTTTTAGTTTGTCACCAATCTTCCAGTTTCCTTTTACATCTTTGTGAAGTCTCACAATCAAATTTTTCAATTCCTCTGGCAATTCTTTTCCATGTGGAGACATGATGCAGACTTGTAGATAGACACAGCCCGTTGGTCAAAAAAACATAATTTATGTAAGAACTTACCTTATAAATTAATTTCTTTCATATTAGCAAGAGTCCATGAGCTAGTGACGTATGGGATATACAATCCTACCAGGAGGGGCAAAGTTTCCCAAACCTCAAAATGCCTATAAATATACCCCTCACCACACAGACAATTACGTTTAATGAATAGCCAAGTAGTGGGGTGATAGAAAAAGGAATATAAAGCATTAAAAGAAAAAACTGGAAATATAATTGTGCTTTATACAAAAAAACATAACCACTATAAAAAGGGTGGGTCTCATGGACTCTTGCCAATATGAAAGATATTAATTTATCAGGTAAGTTCTTACATAAATTATGTTTTCTTTCATGTAATTGGCAAGAGCCCATGAGCTAGTGACATATGGGATAGTAATATCCAAGATGTACTCCACAGAAGAGTCACTAGAGAGGGAGGGATAAAAATCAAAACAGCCATTTTCCGCTGAAAAAATTAAATCCACATCCAAAAAAAAAGTTTTTCTCATAATTGAAAAGACAAAACTTAAAACATAAGCAGAGGAATCAAACTGAAACAGCTGCCTGAAGAACTTTTCTACCAAAAACTGCTTCCGAAGAGGAGAACACATCAAAACGGAAGAATTTAGTAAATGTATGCAAAGAAGACCAAGTTGCTGCTTTGCAAATCTGATCAACTGAAGCTTCATTCTTAAAAGCCCACAAAGTGGAAACTGATCTAGTAGAATGAGCTGTGATTCTCTGAGGCGGGGCCTGACCCGACTCCAAATAAGCCTGATGAATCAAAAGCTTTAACCAGGATGCCAAGGAAATAGCAGAAGCTTTCTGACCTTTCCTAGGACCAGAAAAGACAACAAATAGACTAGAAGTCTTTCTGAAATCTTTAGTAGCTTCAACATAATATTTCAAAGCTCTTACAACATCCAGAGAATGTAAGGATCTCTCCAAAGAATTCTTAGGATTAGGACACAAAGAGGGAACAACAATTTCCCTATTAATGTTGTTAGAATTCACAACTTTAGGTAAAAATTTAAATGAAGTCTGCAAAACTGCCTTATCTTGATGGAAAATCAGAAAAGTAGACTCACAAGAAAGAGCAGATAATCAGGAAACTATTCTAGCAGAAGAGATAACCAAAAGGAATAACACTTTCCAAGAAAGTAGTTTAATATTCAAATAATGCATAGGCTCAAAAGGAGGAGCCTGTAAAAACCAAATTAAGACTCCTAGGAGGAGAGATTGATTTAATGACAGGCTTGATATGGACCAAAGCCTGCACAAAACAGTGAATATCAGGAAGCTTAGCAATCTTTATATGAAATAAAACAGAAAGAGCAGAGATTTGTCCCTACAAGGAACTTGCAGACAAACCTTTAACCCCTTAATGACCACAGCACTTTTCCATTTTCTGTCCGTTTGGGACCAAGGCTATTTTTACATTTTTGCGGTGTTTGTGTTTAGCTGTAATTTTCATCTTACTCATTTACTGTACCCACACATATTATATACTGTTTTTCTCGCCATTAAATGGACTTTCCAAATCTACAATTATTTTCATCATATCTTATAATTTGCTATAAAAAATTACAAAATATGATGAAAAAAAACCAAAAAAACACCACTTTTTCTAACTTTGACCCCGAAATCTGTTACACATCTACAACCACCTAAAAACACCCATGCTAAATAGTTTCTAAATTTTGTCCTGAGTTTAGAAATACCCAATGTTTACATGTTCTTTGCTTTTTTTGCAAGTTATAGGGCAATAAATACAAGTAACACTTTGCCATTTCCAAACCACTTTTTTTCAAAATTAGCGCTAGTTACATTGTGACACTAATATCTTTCAGGAATCTCTGAATATCCATTGACATGTATATATTTTTTTTAGAAGACATCTCAAAGTATTGATCTAGGCCCATTTTGGTATATTTCATGCCACCATTTCCCTGCCGAATGCGATCAAATAAAAAAAAAGTTCACTTTTTCACAAATTTTTTCACAAACTTTAGGTTTCTCACTGAAATTATTTACAAACAACTCAGGAAATTATGGCATAAATGGTTGTAACAGGATCCCATTTGTTCATAAATAGCAGACATATATGGCTTTGGCTTTGCTTTTTGGTAATTAGAAGGCTGCTAAATGCCACTGCGCACCACACGTGTATTATGCCCAGCAGTGAATGGGTTAATTAGGGAGCATGTAGGGAGCTTCTAGGGTTAATTTTAGCTCTAGTGTAGTGTAGTAGACAACCCCAAGTATTGATCTAGGCCCATTTTGGTATATTTCATGCCACCATTTCACCGCCAAAAGCAATCAAATAAAAAAAAATTGTTCACTTTTTCAAACTTTAGGTTTCTCACTAAAATTATTTACAAACAGCTTGTGCAATTATGGCACAAATGGTTGTAAATGCTTCTCTGGGATCCCCTTGTTCAGAAATAGCAGACATATATGGCTTTGGCGTTGCTTTTTGGTAATTAGAAGGCCGCTAAATGCTGCTGCGCATCACATGGGTATTATGGCCAGCAGTGAAGGGGTTAATTAGGTAGTTTGTAGGGAGCTTGCAGGGTTAATTTTAGCTTTAGTGTAGAGATCAGACTCCCACATGACACATCCCACCCCCTGATCCCTCCCAAACATCTCTCTTCCCTCCCCCACCCTACAATTGTCCCTGCCATCTTAAGTACTGGCAGAAAGTCTGCCAGTACTAAAATAAAAGGTATTTAAAAATATTTTTTAGCATATTTACATATGCTGCTATGTAGGATCCCCCCTTAGCCCCCAACCTCCCTGATCCCCCCAAAATAGCTCCCTAACCCTCCCCCTCTGCCTTATTGGGGGCCATCTTGGGTACCCAGTTTGCAAATAAAAATGTTTTTTATTATTTGTTTTTATTTGTTTCTGTAGTGTAGCTTCCCCCCCCCCCCACAGTCCAATATCCCACCAGCCAAACCGATCACCAAATAAAATAAAATTCCCCCCTTGATCCCCACTTCTAACTAAAAATGTTCTGTAGCGTAGTGGTTCCCACCCGCTCCCTCCTCATGCACGCGCCCGCCTGGCCTCCCCGTGCACGTGCGCACGTCCGTGCGCGCCCCCCCCCCCTGGTCACCCCCGGCCCCGATCCCACCCCCCTCCGCATCACAAAGGCCATCGATGGCCGCCACCCGCCTCCCACACCGGCTCCCACCCACCAACGAACTTAGCCGTTAATGTCCGGTGCAGAGAGGGCCACAGAGTGGCTCTCTCTGCATCGGATGGCTAAAAATGGTTATTGCAGGATGCCTCGATATCGAGGCATCACTGCAATAACCGGAAAGCAGCTGGAAGCGAGCAGGATCGCTTCCAGCTGCTTTCCACACCGAGGACGTGCAGGGTAAGTCCTCAGGCGTTAACTGCCTTTTTTTTGAGGACGTACCCTGCACGTCCTCAGTCGTTAAGGGGTTAACCAAACCATCCTGAAGAAACTGTAACATTCTAGGAATTCTGAAAGAATGCCAGGAGAATTTATGAGAAGAACACCATGAAATATAAGCCTTCCAAACTCGATAATAAATCTTCTTAGAAAAAGATTTACGAGCCTGTAACATAGTATCAATCACTGGGTCAGAGAAACCTCTATGACTAAGCCCTAAGCGTTCAATTTCCATACCTTCAAATTTAAGGATTTGAGATCCTGATGGAAACACGGTCCTTGAGACAGAAGGTCTGGTCTTAAAGGAAGTGGCCAAGGTTGGCAACTGGACATCCAGACAAGGTCCGCATACTAGAACCTGTGAGGCCATACTGGTGCTACCAGAAACACAAACGATTGTTCTATGATGATCTTGGAGATCACTTTTGGAAGAAGAACTAGAGGCGGTAAGATTTAAGCAGGTTGGTAAAACCAAGGAACTGCTAACGCATCTACCCACTCCGCATGAGGATCCCTGGACCTGGATAAGTACCTGGGAAGTTTCTTGTTTAGATGGGAAACCATCAGATCTATTTATGGAAGACCCCACATCTGAACAATCTGAAAAAACACATCTGGATGGAGAGACCACTCCATCGGATGTAAAGTCTGACGGCTGAGATAATCCGCTTCCCATTGTCTACACCTGGGATATGTACCACAGAAATTAGACAAGAGCTGGATTCCGCCCAAGAAAGTATCCAAGATACTTCTTTCATAGCTAGGGGACTGTGAGTCCCACCCTGATGATTGACATATGCCACAGTTGTGATATTGTCTGTCTGAAAACAAATGAACGGTTCTCTCTTCAACAGAGGCCAAACCTGAAGAGCCCAGAAAATAGCACGGAGTTCTAAAATATTGATTGGTAATCTCGCCTCTTGAGATTTCCAAACCCCTTGTGCTGTCAGAGATCCCCAGACAGCTCCCCAACCTGAAAGGCTTGCATTTGTTGTGATTACAGTCCAGGTTGGACGAACAAAAGTGGCCCCTTGAACTATACGATGGTGATCTAACCACGTCAGAGAGAGTCGAACATTGGGATTTAAGGATATTAATTGTGATATCCTTGTATAATCCCTGCACCAATGATTCAGCATACAAAGCTGAAGAGGTCTCATATGAAAACGAGCAAAGGGGATCTCGTCTGATGCTGCAGTCATGAGACTTAAAACTTTCATGCACATAGCCACTGAAGGGAATGATTGAGACTGAAGGTTTCAACAAGCTGAAACCAATTTTATTTGTCTCTTGTCTGTTAGAGACAGAGTCATAGACACTGAACCTATCTAAAAGTCTAAGAAGGTGACCCTTGTCTGAGGAATCAAGGAACTTTTTGGTAAATTGATCCTCCAACCATGTCTTTGAAGAAACAACACTAGTTGATTTGTGTGAGATTCGGCAGAATGTAAAGACTGAGCTAGTACCAAGATATCGTCCAAATAAGGAAACACCACAATACCCTGTTCTCTGATTACAGAGAGTAGGGCACCGAGAACCTTTGAAAAAATTCTTGGAGCCGTCGCCAGGCCAAATGGAAGAGCAATAAATTGGTAATGCTTGTCTAGAAAAGTGAATCGCAGAAACCAATAGTGGTCTGGATAAAT
Organism: Bombina bombina; assembly: GCF_027579735.1. NCBI lineage: Eukaryota > Metazoa > Chordata > Amphibia > Anura > Bombinatoridae > Bombina > Bombina bombina. The sequence goes on along the minus strand of NC_069504.1, from coordinate 533,953,569 downwards.
CGGAATATGAAGATATGCATCCTGTAAGTCTATCATGGACATATAATGACCTTGCTTAACAAAAGGCTGAATAGTCCTTTATAGTCACAATTTTGAAAGTTGGCAATTTTACAAAACGATTCAAAATTGTCAGATCCAGAACTGGCCTGAATGAATTTTCTTTTTTTGGGACAATGAATAGATTTGAATAAAACCCCCAGACCCTGTTCCTGAAACGGAACTGGTATGATTACCCCTGAAAGCTCTAGATCTGAATTTGCTGGAACGTGTGAGAGAAAAAAATCTTCTCACAGGAGGTCTTACTCTGAAACCTATTCGATACCCTTGAGAGACAATACTCTGAATCCATTGATTTTGGACATAATCTGCCTAAATGTTTTGGAAATTTTTTAATCTGCTCCCCACCAGCTGAGCTGGAATGAGGGCTGCACCTTCATGCGGACTTGGGGGCTGGCTTTGGTTTCTTAAAAGGCTTGGATTTATTCCAACTTGAAGAAGGTTTCCAATTGGAAACAGATTCCTTGGGGCAAGGATTGGCTTTCTGTTCCTCGTTCTGTCGAAAAGAACGGAAACGATTAGAAGCTTTAGATTTGCCCTTAGATCTTTTATCCTGAGGTTAAAAAATTCCCTCCCCCCCCCCAGTGACAGTTGAAATAATTAATTCCAACTGAGAACCAAATAAATTGTTACCTTGGAAAGAAGAAGATAGTAATCTAGACTTAGATACCATGTCAGCATTCCAATATTTGAACCACAAAGCTCTTCTAACTAAAATAGCTAAAGACATAGATTTAACATCAATATTGATGATATCAAAAATAGCATCACAGATAAAATGATTAGCATGTTGAAGCAAGCGAACAATGCTAGACAAATCAGGATCTGTTTAATGTTGCGCTAAGCTTTCCAACCAAAAAGTTGATGCAGCTGCAACATCAGCCATTAGTATAGCAGGCCTAAGATAGTAGCCAGAAAATAAATAAGCTTTCCTTAGATAAGATTCAAGTTTCCTATCTAAAGGATCTTTAAAAGAAGTACTATCTTCCATAGGAATAGTAGTACGTTTAGCAAGAGTAGAGATAGCCCCATCAACCTTGGGGATTTTTTCCCAAAACTCCAACCTAACTGCTGGCAAAGGATACAACTTTTTAAACCTAGAAGAAGGAATAAAAGAAGTACCAGGCCTATTCCATTCCTTTGAAATCATATAAGAAATAGCATTAGGAACTGGAAAAACCTCTGGAGTAACCACAGGAGGTTTATAAACAGAATTTAAACGTTTACTAGTTTTAGTATCAAGAGGACTAGTTTCCTCAATATCCAAAGTAATCAACACCTCTTTTAACAAGGAACGAATATACTCCATCTTAAAGAGATAAGTAGATTTGTCAGTGTCAATATCTGAGGTAGGACCTTCTGAACCAGATAGATCCTCATCAGAGGAGAATAATTGAGTATGTTGTCGGTCATTTGATATTTCATCAACTTTATGAGAAGTTTTAAAAGACCTTTTTTATTAGAAGGTGGAATAGCAGACAAAGCCTTCTGAATTGCATCAGCAATAAAATCTTTTATATTCACAGGAATATCATGTACATTAGATGTTGAAGGAACAACAGGCATTGTACTAGTACTGATGGATACATTCTCTGCAACAGATACACTTAGCTTTGGTAGAACTGTTATCATGCAGCAGGGTTCCAACAGTGGTTTCTGAGACAGGATCAGATTGAGACATCTTGCAAATGTAAGAGAAAAAAACAACATATAAAGCAAAATTATCAATTTCCTTATATGGCAGTTTCAGGAATGGGAAAAAATGCAAACAGCATAGCCCTCTGAGCATAGGCAAGAGGCATATAGGAAGTGGGGTTTAAATAATGAAAATTATGACGTGCAGCGCAAAATGACATTTTTTTGGCGCTAACAACCGGAAATGACGCAACTCGCGTCATGGCATACGCAACCTTGTGCAAGGAAACCTGGCATCAACTAAGACGTTGGAAATGACGAATTTGCGTCACTGAACGTACCTTTGCGCCAAAAAATTCTCCCGCCAAAAAATAAATATCAGCATTTTGCGACCTCGCAAGCCTAATTTTGCCCACGAAAATTAATGAAAAAGCAGTCAATTTGAAGAAAAGACTATACCCCAGGTAAGAAAAAATAACTTCCTAAATATGTTTCCCAATTTTGAAACTGATAGTCTGCAAAAGGAAATATACATAAACCTGACTCATGGCAAATATAAGTACAATACATATATTTAAAACTTTATATTAATACATAAAGTGCCAAACCATAGCTGAGAGTGTCTTAAGTATGGAAAACATACTTACCAAAAGACACCCATCCACATATAGCAGGTAGCCAAACCAGTACTGAAAAAGTATCAGTAAAGGTAATGGAATATGAGAATATATCGTCGATCTAAAAAGGGAGGTAGGAGATGAATCTCTACGACCGATAACAGAGAACCTTTGAAAAGATTTCCTGTGAGGAAAACCATAGAATCAAAAGGTGATACTCTCTGACAAACTCTGACAAACTCTATACTCTGAGAGGAATCGGGCTTCAAAATGCTGAGAAACGCATATCACAGAAGAAAATCAAGCACAAACTTACTTTACCACCTCCATAGGAGGCAAAGTTTGTAAAACTGAATTGTGGGTGTGGTGAGGGGTGTATTTATAGGCATTTTGAAGTTTGGGAAACTTTGCCCCTCCTGGTAGGATTGTACAGTATATCCCATAAGTCACTAGCTCATGGACTCTTGCCAATTACATGAAAGAAATTAGACTGTTCTGGTAACTATGCTCATGCAGTTAGGCTAATTGGAAATCATAGGTGTACTAAATTTTGTTTCAGTGATCTAACTTGCATGTCAGTGACCACAGGTGTATTCACTTTTGTTGCATTAAGTTTCTACTTTGGGGCCTGTATTTTCAATATAATCTTTCTAAAGTATTTGTTTTTGATTGTTTATAATAGGAAATACTCTACTTGTCAACTTAGAAATAAAACAATTATTGAGAGGTGATACAATTTAGAATAATTTGATATTTAAGTGATATTGCCCAGGGGTGTACTCATATATACTCATATATACATATATATACACATATATATATATATATATATATATATATATATATATATATATATATATATATATATATATATATATAAACACACACACACATATATATATATATATATATATACATATATATATATATATACACACACACATATATACACATATACATATATACATATATATATATATACACATATACACACACACATATATACATATATATATATATATACACATATACACACACATATATATATATATATATATACATATACACCTATATATACGTCACCCAGTTGGCCCCAATGATTGCAACGCGTTTCTCGGTTAGCAAACCGTTTCATCAGGCATATCATACTCATTCCTACCTCTGCCCTTTATACCCTACAAACAAACAATTGTCTCCATTGTAAGGGGTGTGCTCCTAATTGATTCTCACCTGTGTAGACTGTCAGGTGTCTCTGAGACTGATTTGTTATTGAAAAGAAAAAATGTACTTTAAAAATAAAATGTTCACCTTTTGTTTATAAAATTGTGCATTTATGTGTCATATGTGAAAAAGAAAAAAAAAAGGAGTGTAGTCAATAATTAATATATTCCTGTGATATTTATAATCAATGATAAAATATATCATGCTAAATAAAAACTTCTAATGTGTTTATTCGTGAGTTGGTTTTTTGATTAGATGAGTTTCCATGTGTCACATTGTTGCATAAATATATAGAGATTTTTGAGCAATCCCCTCACGATCCATATCCCACAATATGATAAGATCGTTCATTTGCAGCTTAATTTATTAGAAACACTATAGGACTTAAACAAATTAGGAAGTTTTTATTTAGCATGATATTGAAGCATAAATAATAAAAACACACATGGATAACGGCTTCCTATGCAGCTACCCATGGAGTTTTTCTATGTATATCAATAGAGAAGGGATTTTCTTATCATTGATTATAAATATCACAGGAATATATTAATTATTGACTACACTCCTTTTCTTTTTTCTTTTTCACATATGACACATAAATGCACAATTTTATAAACAAAAGGTGAACATTTTATTTTTAAAGTACATTTTTTCTTTTCAATAACAAATCAGTCTCAGAGACACCTGACAGTCTACACAGGTGAGAATCAATTAGGAGCACACCCCTTACAATGGAGACAATTGTTTGTTTGTAGGGTATAAAGGGCAGAGGTAGGAATGAGTATGATATGCCTGATGAAACGGTTTGCTAACCGAGAAACGCGTTGCAATCATTGGGGCCAACTGGGTGACCCGGTAATCCACTCTTTATTGTAACTTTATTTTTGCAAAAATTTTTTTACAGGTAAGCTTAAACACTACCACATAGCATTGTACAATATCTTGTCATCATAAGGTAATAACAATATGAAGTGTAACATGATCTTTTCATGGAATCTGAGTCTGAATTATGTCCATCGGATTATCCTGAGCCATGTGGAGCGGTCAAGTTCCCCGTATAATTAGAACTTTTAAGAGAACAAAAACTATACAAAACAATACAAAACAAAACCATAAATAGATGTTGGCTAACTGCATCACTGAGTCTAGAGGATATTACAGGGTGACATCACACCCAACATGGGAAGAAATATGTTCCGGGGTATTAACTGCACTATATTGGTGTCTACTTTCACACTCTGTTAGAATTATTTTGCATTTATAGTAGTAGTGCAAAGTCAGGCTTTCCATGATAGGTATTGATGTCTGAAGATTCTAGTTATGTCAATGGGCCGATGCAGTCATGCCAACTAACAACATAAACATACAACATTAACTCATGACAATTTAAGTACCTTTGAGCTGTAGGTAAAAGGGTAATCAAGTTGCTGCGTTGCTGCGTCATCGGCGGATGGATGTGCCCAAGTCTCTGGGTCCCCACATGCAGTCACCAAGACTTCCAATGAGGTAGTGACTGTGTCAGTCTAGGTTAGTAGTGTGTTAGTTAGGAGTCAGGGTCTGAATTCGACTCTGGTATGCACCAGCGTCCTCGCAGATTCTCATTTAGCATGAATATGGAATTTTGGAAGGGGCGCAGGAGTTTCCTCCTCAGTCCTACTGGTAGATACAATAAGTACGGGTCCCACTTAGTCATGAATGATTTAACTCTAACATCTCGGTCACTTTGTGTGTCTGCGTGTTCTGCCAGAAACTGTTGATGTATGGCATGGGTTAGTTTTTTAAAAGGAGGCTCTCTATTCTTGGCCCAATATTGCAGAATTAGTTTCCTAGCTACCAGCACCACCATATTAGCGAATTTTCGGTGTTTTAGTGGTAATGAAATGTCTTGAAAGAAAAATATGACGGCTGCATTTAGAGTTATGTGAACTGTGAGTACCTTAGATAGCCAAAATCTGACCTTGCCCCAAAACCTCTGCAGCTTAGGGCAGTCCCAAACTAGGTGTGTCCAGTCCGGGGCAGACAGTGAACATTTGGGGCAATCACTCGCCACATCTTTCACCCATTTAGCTCTGATTGTCGGTGTTATGTATGCGTGATGTAAGAATTTTACTTGTGTTTCTCTCAAGCTCGCGGACAAAGTCGTTTGTCTGACTGTAGCTATGCTACCCAAGATGTGTTCTGTTGTGACCTCAGGTACCCTTTGCCCCTGCCATTTAGCAATGATGCCCTGCAGTGTTTGCGTTTCATGGTGTGTGGCTATTGCCTTATAAATGGGAGAGATTGAGTGGCTACCCTGGGAGGCCAAATTACATAGAGCGGCAATTTTGTTAGAGGTTGGCGAGGTTAGTCCCTCAGTCAGAAGAGTTTGTGTGTAATGTCTACTCTGGAAATAGGCAAATTTGTGTGAGGCTGGGAGGGTGTATTGTGTTTGAAGGTCTGAAAAGGGGAGTGTCTGTTGTGTCGTAGGATTGATCAGTTGTGCTACCATAGTCAGTCCTTGGCGTTCCCAATGTTTAAAGGCAGTGGTGGTGTATCCCGGGAGAAAGTTAGGATTCCCTTGAAGTGGTAAGTATTTGCTAAATTTTAATTCCATCCCCCACGTTTTGCAAAGTTTGGTCCAAGCTCTCAAGGTGTCCCTAAATAGTATATTGTGTTTTACGTGTGGGGGGAGCGAGGCTAGAGAGGTATGTGGCAAGAAGGCCGGATGTGTAGGTGCTAGGAGTTCCTTCTCTACGGGGGGTGAAAAATAATCAGATTGTGTTAGCCATCCTACGACTATTTTTGTTAGGGATGCCCAGTTGTACCACCTAAGATTGGGAAGACTGAGTCCACCAGAGTCAACTGACATTGCGAGGTGGAGCCTGTTAATTCTTGGTTTCTTGTATTGCCAGACGAAGTTACCAAACATAGTCGTCAATGCATTTAAATCACGCTTAGTCAATAGTAGAGGAAGCATTTGGAGGGGGTAGAGTAGTTTTGGTAAGATAATCATTTTCAAAAGATGAATTCTCCCCGTAAGGGATAGTGGCAAGTTTCTCCAACCAGCCAGCTGGTTTTTAACAAGGGTTAGGGTTCTACTTATATTTAGATGGTACAACCTGTTCATGTCAGTGTGTAGCTGTATCCCCAAGTATATGAAAGTGCCAGAGGTCACCTTTAGGCCTGTGTCCTGCAGTTGTGTTTTCTTAGTGTTTCGTAACCATGTAAGTTCAGATTTATCTAAGTTGATTTTGTAACCAGAAATCGCACTGAATTTATCTAAGATACATAGGAGTTTGGGTATATTAATATGTGGGTTAGAGACATACAGAAGTAGGTCGTCCACATATAAAGATAGGTGTACTGTCTGCTTATGAATTTTTAGACCTGCACTATGTTGGCGGATGTAACATGCGAGCGGTTCCATTGCCAAGTTGAAGAGCAGCGGGGAAAGAGGGCATCCCTGCCTGGTTCCCCTTTCCAATAGGAATGAGGGAGACACCTGACCATTGATAATAATGGAGGCTGAGGGTGAAGCATAGAGTTCTTGGAGTGTATTGAGAAAATTCCCTGAGATGCCAAATCTATCTAGTGAGGTATAGAGGTGGTCCCACTCTATTCGATCGAACGCTTTTTCAGCGTCGATGGCGAGTAGGCATGCGTCTACATTGGGTTTCTGGTGTTCTGAATAGTGTGTGTTATTGTAGTGAGATATGACTGCCAGTGTTTTTCTGATATTTATCACTGAGGTTCGTCTTTTAATAAAGCCTGTCTGATCTGGATGGACCAGATCAGGCAGTATCTCAGCTAGCCTTTCCGCCAGTATCTTGGTATATAACTTATAGTCGCTGTTAAGCAGCGAGATTGGTCTATATGAGGAGGGCATTGTATGGTCCTTATTCGGCTTTTGGAGAACGCATATGTTGGCGTCAGTGAATCTCGTATCTGGGGTAGAAGTCCCTAGAAGGTAGTTGGTGTATGTGGAAGCTAGCGTTGGAGCTATGTCAGTGCTAAGAATCTTGTAGTACTCAATAGGAAGGAAGTCTGGGCCTGCGGCTTTCCCTATTTTTGAGCTACCAATGGCTCTCAGCACTTCCTGCACTTGTATGGGGGAGTTTAAGCTCTCTCTCTGGGGTTCAGACAGTCGGGGTAACAGTATGTTGTTCCAGAACGCATGCTTGTCCGTTTCTGCAATGTTCTGACTAGTGTATAATGTTTTATAATAAGTTATGAACTCCCTCATTATGTCCTTTGTATCAGTCCTAAGGTGTGTCCCAGATTTGATTGCAGATATGAAGGATTTAGGTGTATGAATTTTGACCAGGTTTGCTAGGAGTCTACCTGCCTTGTTACCGTGCCGGTAAAATCTGCCTTGTCTATGTATGTTAAATATATGGTCTAAAATTTGTAGGTGTGAGTCCCTTTCTTGTTTGGCATCATAATATTTCTGGCGATTCTGTGCTGTGGGGTTATTTAAGTAGGTGTTGTAGGTAGAAGTCAGGTTAGAAAGTAGTTGTGTGGCAGTTTTCTTCTGCGACTTAGAATGATGTGCTGTGTAAGCTGTAATTCTGCCTCTAATAACTGTTTTGGATGCATGCCAAAATAGATCAGTGTTAGTTCTGTGGCTGTCGTTGTCAAAGGTGTATTCCAGCCAGAAGGCCTTCAGTTGTTGTCGAAATTCTGCGTTAGTGTACAGATATGAGGGGAACTTCCAAGACTTTTTAAAAGGTATTGTTTTGAAGAGTTGTAATGTTAGTTTTATGGGAGCATGGTCTGAAATTGTAATTGGGAGAATGGAGGTGTTTAGTATGTTAGGAGTGAGTTGAGGGGATGTGAGGAAGTAGTCGATGCGTGAGAAAGTGTGGTGCGTTTTCGAGACACAGGTATAGTCTTTGTGGTCAGGGTGTTGTAGCCTCCAAAGATCGTGTAGTCCCAACCCCTCTCTAAATGCTGATATGATCTGTGTTTCTTGTTTGTGTTTGGGGTGCAGTCTTTGTTTTGAAGAGGAGCAAGTTTGGTCATAGAACCTGTCTAATGGGCACGCTTGCGCCATATTAAAGTCTCCCCCCACTATAACCTGGGAGTCTGACTGTTGGGCGATGAGTGACTGCATAGATGCCCAGAACTTCACATCGGAGTGATTGGGCCCATACACATTACATAATTGGAATTTGTAGTCTTTGGAGTGTATGGAGGTGAAGATGTAACGTCCCTCATCATCTATTTTTGTGTTGGAGAAAGTTATAGGTAGGTTTTTCCTTACTAAGATTGCCACTCCACGTCTCCTTCCCCCTGAAGGTGAGTAGAGGATGTGCCCCACCCACCGTATTTTAAGTTTTTCATGTTCCTCAGCAGTGAGGTGCGTCTCTTGCAACATAGCTATGTCTGCATGTATGGAGTTGAGGTATTGTATAATTCTGCTCCTCTTGGCCGGGGAGGTGATTCCTCCCACATTCCAAGAGACTATATTAAGGTTTACAGCCATGTGTGGGGTCAATGAGGGAATGTTGGCACCAAGCACGATCTAGGATGAAAGTGGGAGGTGTCACAGAGAGTAGTGAGTCCAACCTGAGTTTGTATGTTGTCGGGGGAGGAGGAGTGTATATGTGCAGTAGTATTGCTGTTAGGACTTGGAATGGGGAGTATTGTGAAAGGAGACTTACTGGCATTATAAATGAGGGACAGTCAGGTAGGGAGTTCATCTGTGGTCCAGTTGTCTGTGTGCAGCCAATCCATCCGCCGACCGCAGCCCCTGGGTATTCTGTTATGAGGGAAAGAAAAAGGAGGTTAAGGCACATCCGGCATTTGAAAGTATCTGCTAGGGGCAGTTGCTGCAAGGTGTACCCTGCGTATATGCATGTACATAGTAACTGAAAAATGGGGGATAAGCCCACAACGTTAAACAAGTCGGTTAAGGAGACATTGTATGCGGTACTAAGAGAAATAAGATAACATACAGAAGAGAACAATGAAAAAAGACAAATACATTCAAACAACAAAATAATAACTAGCAGGAACTGTCTCCCTAGGGAGTCTGGAGTCTCTGTAGTGAAGAGAGTGGCAGGCCGCCAGGGCCACTCCCGCTCCTTGTCAGTGTCCTGCAGAGTGGCTTTCCCAAGAGCAACCAGTTCAGCAATGGGAATGTCCACGGCCATGGGGGTTTCCTGTGTCCAGCGACACATGTAACCACAATCCAGCATTTGGAGGAAAAAAACGGATCACCTGTGGCATAGAGCATGATCCAATCTATTGGTCAGGTTGCAGTTTTTTCAGCGTCTAGGAAGGCTTTCAGCTCCTTAGGAGAGCGAAAGAATTTGGCACCTCTTGGGGTCTGTAATCTGAGCTTGGCCGGGTAGAGGAGCGCCACCTGTCTGCCCTCTTCATAGAGCTGTGAGCAGTAGGGGGCAAATTCTTTACGAAGTTTGGTAACTTCTGCCGAAAAGTCCTGAAATAGCAGAAGTTTTTTTCCCTCAAAGAGGACCTCCCCATCGTGAGATCTGTAAGCCCTTAACAGTGCCAGTTTTTCTTGGTAATTCAGGCATTTGAATATAACCTGACGAGGTCTAGCAGCTGTGGTGGTAGAAAGGCCAGTGTCTGGGCCAATGCGGTGGGCTCTTTCCACATCTAGCGGGAGGCGGTCTGGATCCATGCCCAAGATCTTAGGGAATGTGAGGGCTGTGAACTCCAATAAATCTTTGTTTTTGATGCTTTCTGGGATCCCTATTATACGTAGGTTGTTTCGCCTACTGCAATTCTCAAGGTCGTCAACCTTGTCCTGGAGCGCCTGATTCTGACGTAGCAGTTGTCGTTGTTGAGAGAGGTGGAGGTGTTATTCTGACGGTCTTCCATGTCTGAAATCCTCTGTTCCGCCTGATTCATTCTCGTTGAAAATTGGCGTACTTCACTAGTTAAAGTGTCCATACCTGCTTGCAGAGATTCCATTTTGGGCAGAAAGAAAGACTTCAGCTCCTGCAGGAGATTTGCTGAATCAGTAATCGCTAGATAAGCGGAGCTTGGTGAAGGAGGATTTTCAATCTGTGTTTCTGTAGCATGCCGTTGCCTCCTGTCAGTCTGCTTTGATTTGGACGTCATCTTGCCCTCTAGTGTGCTGGTAAGGGGTTTAAAGTACTTATCAACCTTCATGTGAGATGTAGGAAACTCTGATAATGCAGCAGCACAGTTCAGATAGGATTGTAGTAGAAAGTGATTATGCCACTAGGTGTCCCTGTTGATTAAAGATGAGGGAGCACTGGAAGAATGTGTAAAAGACTTGCAGGGAGCACTCCTGTTTATCCTTTGTCAAAGGAAAAAAGTTTGAATCATGCAGTAACTTTACAGCTTCTTAGAGCGTGGTGTAGCCACATCAGCAGGGCCTGGAGAAAGTATGCTGCGGCTTTTATGATGTGTAAATGACTCTAATATTGTGGTACTCAAAATTTCAGGCTTAAATGGCATGGGCAAGTGTGTGAGGATTAAATAAAAATAGGAAATAAGCAGTCTGTGTGATTGTGCTGTTTTCCGCCCAGCCTATGATGTTATTTGGGGCCTTCCCTTGGTGTGAGCCTGTATCCCAGTACCTTGAGTGTGTCACCTTCCCTTGGCTTTCCTTTTAAGTGCAATTGTGTGCTGCAGGGCTCTTTTCTACTTGCCAGATCCCCTCCGGTGTGTAGATCCGTGGGCAACAGTAGCCCCTCTGCTTGCGGAGTAGTGCGGTGCACGTGGCAGGGGTCCGCTCCGGTATGGTGCAGTCTTGTGAGATTCTGTGGTATTTCCTCAGCTGTAGCCGGTACTCAGTCTCTAAGGCACCTCCGATATCAAGGGAGCTTGAGATGTATGCTCCGGGCCCGCTAGTGAGCTCCGGTGCGTAGCTTGATGCATGTGGGCTCAATCTAAGATGGCGCCCAGCAGTTTCTGTTTCTTCGCGCAGCGTTGCGCAATTATGTTTTCCCGGGGGCGAGGGCGATTTAAAAACCCTCCACTGAATGTCGCCGGTAGGGATTTACTGTCACCCCACAAGGCTGATGTGTGGGAAGGCGACTGGCAGCGAAAATAAAGAAGTTTGTAGCCCCAAGTTCACGGAGCTCTCACTCCCTGCTGCCAGTCGCTAGCTCCGCCCACCGGAAGTTCCCTTAAATTTCTGTTTTTAATAAATATTTGCAAACTTTTATCTCTGGAGTGGATCTCATTTCCTACCATCTGCCTACCACCACTGCAAAGGACATAGCTACTGAGAAGCATTAAGCCTGCTTTTGTTCTCACTGCATCATTACCAAAAGATCGTTTGTTTGGGTGAGCTGCCACACCTGCCTGAATCTACAGCCTGTATCTATCAGCACATTGGTGTGCTTTGGGAGTATGTGAGTACCCACTTTTCACTATAAAGCACTCACCTATGTTTCATCTTTAATGGTCTGCACAAATAGTGCTCTCTGTCTGCTTTATCACACTTGTTGCAGCACCACAGCATTGGAAGTATCCCTGAACGGGTGAGCTGTTACACCCACATAAATCTACAGCCTGCCCCTACCAGCACATAAGTGTGCTCCTGGAGTATGTGAGTACTCATTTGGCTATTCTGTTGTATTTTTATATGTTATCATCAAGATAATACTACACATGAGGCGCCCCTCTGTTGTTTTCTATTTCTCCTAGTTCTTACCTGGATCATCCGGTGAAGAGGAGGCAGCCACCATCAGCTATCAGTTTATTTTATAAAAAAATACATTTTCTTTTCTATTGATTTCAAAAGAGACTTATACAAAGATAACCATATATTGATATATCTCTCATTTAACAAGATAACATTGGTCTGTTTAAATTGGTCTGTTTAAAATGTAAATTCCCTTTGTGGGTTATTACTGTTTTGTGCGCCCCCTCCACTGTGATTTTATCACGTATTATATTATATATATATATACTTATACACACATATATATATATATATATATATATATATACACATGTACACACGCATACATATTTATATATACACATATACACACACACATATATATATATATATATATATATATACACACACACATATATATATTTACATATACACATATATATATATATATACTCACACATATATATATATATATATATATATATATACACACACATATATATATATATATATATATATACACATACATACATATATATACACACATATACATATATATATATATATATATATATATATGTGTACATATATACATATACATACACATATATACATATACACATACATATATATATATATATACACACATATATATACACATATATATATACACATATATATATATACATAACACACACACATATATATATATATATATATATATATATATATATATATATATATGCATATACACATATATATACATATACACACATATATATATATATACATATACACATATATATATCTACATATATATAAATATATATATATACATATATATATATATATGTAGAAATAAGTAAAATGTGTCTCCTCAGTGAACTGAGTTGACACAAGTGATACTCTGTTGTGGGCGCTGGTCAAAGGGTGTATAGGAAATAGTGGCAGCTATATAGGACATATACTGGGAGGGTTGTGAAGCCCTAGACAGTAAAAGAGAATATATATTCAAAGGTGGATACAGCGCCTATCCACCTTTGAATATATATATATATATATATATACACGCATACACACACATATATATATATATATTAAATAGATGAACTGAATCCGACGGACGGTCTCCATATTGCAAAGGGATCCAAGGACAGCAGGCACACAGGTTTTGATCAGTAATCCGTTTTATTCAATACAGAAAAAAACAGATGTTTCGGCTCTAACAGGAGCCTTTTTCAATGGTATTCATACCGGATGTATCACACAGCACACAAAACTCTACCTTAAATACCCACCCATCTCAATGTGAACACCAATCAGCGCGCAAACCTGAGACACACCCTCAAACAAACAGCAACGACCCGGGCTTCAAGAATCAGCTGTTTCAGAGCAGACGCAGCGTGACGTCATCACGCTCACTGCGCCTCAGAGAATCGCTAAAGCTCCGGGTTCCCATGGAGACAAAGTGTAAACAAAACATCAGTTCTCAATGGTAATGTGAGAGGGCGTAGGCTCAGATGTGCGTCTGACAGGCGCATTATAAATATAACAAAACAGCGGGCCGTGAGTGAAAGCCCAAAACCGTGAAAATATATCAACATATATATACAAGAAAAAAGGTATCTAAATATTGTTAAACAGGGAAACCCAATTCATATGGTTATGTTGCAAATACGCTACTTAAGCCAAAGGTTAGACAAATAACACAGCCCTCTATACCCAAGGTATCAAGGCTTGTGGGCAGTAGCTGAAAAATAGGGAACAACCCCAATAAATATCATATTACATTTAGTGTTCCAAATGCATCATGCACTAGAGGAGTAGGTAGAAGCATAGAACAGGATGACTCCCAGATAGCCGTAGCCTATTTATACTTATAGCAACAGCCAAAGTCTATATTGGCATTAAGACCCCGAGGGGCAACAGTGTCCAAGGTAAAAATCCACCGGGCTTCCATTCTTAATAGGGCTTGACCTCTGTCACCACCCCGCCGATGGCGAGGCACATAATCAATCAACATCACTCGTAAGGAAGAGACACTATGTCCCGCTGTTGCAAAGTGGCGTGCAACTGTCTGTTCCGACTGTCCCTTGTCAAGGGCCTGACGGATGGCTGTTTTATGATTTGCCAAACGTTCCTTGAATGGCGTCACCGTCTTGCCAATGTAATATCTCGAACAAGGACAAATAATAGCATAGACCACAAATTCTGAGCTACATGTCAGTCTGTGTTTGATCTTAAAAGGTCTGTTATTGTGGGGGTGTTGGAATTCTGCCAATGGTTGCATGAGCGACCCCCTGGCAGACACAATAGGTCTGCCAGGGGGTCGCTCATGCAACCATTGGCAGAATCACATCTGAAAGATTCTTCTGAACTTATTAAATTATTGAAGGGTATTGATGATTTGTCCGCAAATGACATCTTAGTTACCATGGATGTGGTAAGTCTATACACCGTGATACCCCATGCCCATGGGATAGACATGGTAAGATAACTCCTGACTGATAATCTTCTGTATACAGCCCCCCCCCGCTGAATTTCTTCAGCATTTTCTGGAGTTCTTTTCGTTTTGAAAATGAGTATTTTCTGCAGACTATGGGTACTGCGATGGGGTCGAATATGGCCCCATCTTATGCAAACATTTACATGGCAATGTATGAAAAATGTAATGTTTTCTCCAGGCAGAACCCCATTAAATTGTACTGAAGGTACATAGATGATGTCTTTCTGATTTGGGGCGACACTCCTGAAAATCTGATAGAATGGGTTAATGGTTTAAATGCTCTTGAATCAACTATTCAATTTAAAATGGAACACAACAGGGATAAGATCCATTTTTTGGACCTAGAAATTTTTAGGGTAGAATCCTCAAATGGATATAAACTGCAAACAACTCTGTTTAAGAAACCCACAGATAAAAATTCAATCCTTCACTATCACAGTTTTCACCCTAAGTTTCAAAGGGATGGTGTCAGTTCCTCTCAACTCCTGAGGGTCGTCCGCAACAACATGGATGACTCCCGCAAAGAGAGACAACTTGAAGAGATGGGGCTATCCACCCACTCTTATAGACCAACAATGCTGTGAAGCAAGGAAATTGACACAAGATTCATTAACCACAAAGAGGACTATGACTGAACAGTCCAAGCGGCTGAATTTTATAACCACATACACCCCGGGGTCTAAGTTGGTTCAATCTGTGATTAAGAAGAACTGGTTGACAAACGAGCGAGTAACCTCAGGGATCTATTGGTGCTTAGTGATCCTACACACTGCTATGAAAAGCAGATGTGGCTAACTAGAGGCAAACCTGGATGTTATAAATGTGGCAATTGTGTCACATGTAATAATCTTATAACGGGAACCTCATTCCAACACCCCCACAATAACAGACGTTTTAAGATCAAACACAGACTGACGTGTACCTCAGAATTTGTGGTCTATGCTATTATTTGTCCTTGCTCGAGATATTACATTGGCAAGACGGTGACGCCGTTCAAGGAACATTTGGCAAATCATAAAACAGCCATCCGTCAGGCCCTTGATAAGGGACAGTCGGAACAGACAGTTGCACGCCACTTTGCAACAGCGGGACATAGTGTCTCTTCCTTACGAGTGATGTTGATTGATCATGTGCCTCGCCATCGATGGGGTGGTGACAGAGGTCAAGCCCTACTAAGAATAGAAGCCTGGTGGATTTTTACCTTGGACACTGTTGCCCCTCGGGGTCTTAATGCCAATATAGACTTCGGCTGTTGCTATAAGTATAAATAAGCTACGGCTTTCTGGGAGTCATCCTGTTCTATGCTTCTATCTACCCCTCTAGTGCATGATGCATTTGGAACACTAAATGTAATATGATATTTATTGGGGTTGTTCCCTATTTTTCAGCTACTGCCCACAAGCCTTGATACCTTGGGTATAGAGGGCTGTGTTATTTGTCTAACCTTTGGCTTAAGTAGCTTATTTGCAACATAACCATATGAATTGGGTTTCCCTGTTTAACAATATTTAGATACCTTTTTTCTTGTATATATATGTTGATATATTTTCACGGTTTTGGGCTTTCACTCACGGCCCGCTGTTTTGTTATATTTATATTGCGCCTGTCAGATGCACATCGGAGCCTATGCCCTCTCACATTACCATTGAGAACTGATGTTTTGTTTACACTTTATTGCCATGGGAACCCGGAGCTTTAGCGATTCTCTGAGGTGCAGTGAGCGT
>NC_069504.1:533817201-533929701 GCF_027579735.1 Bombina bombina | reverse complement strand
ATATTGGTTTCACTGGTAAAAATAAATAATTGAAATGGGTATATATTTGTTTTTTGTCAAGTTGCCTAATAATTATGCACAGTAATAGTCACCTGCACACACAGATATCCCCCTAAAATAGCTATAACTAAAAACAAACTAAAAACTACTTCCAAAACTATTCAGCTTTGATATTAATGAGTTTTTTGGGTTCATTGAGAACATGGTTGTTGTTCAATAATAAAATTAATCCTCAAAAACACAACTTGCCTAATAATTCTGCACTCCCTGTATATGTATATATATATATATATATATATATATATATATATATATATATATATATATATATATATATATATATATATATTTGTGTATTTATGAAGGTCCTGTACAGTTGTGCAGCTGAAGACATGCATAATGGATGAATGGGGGGAAATTCTGCTTGCTAAAATTAACCAACTGGTGTCTTCCGTGCCCAAACGCTTAATAAGTGTTATTAAAAGAAAAGGTGATGTTACATAGTGGTAAACAGTAGACTATCACAACTTTTTTGCAGTGTGTCGCAGTCATCAGATTTGAAATGAGTATATACTTTCAAAAAGACATTAAATTCACAAATTAAAACTTCAAATAATGTGTTGAAGGGATAGTAAACACCAAACATTTTATTTTTTAAAAAGAGAAGACAATCCCTTTATTTACAATTCCCCAGTTTTGCATAACCAACACTGTTATAGAAATAACATAATTTATGTAAGAACTTACCTAATATTTAATTTCTTTTATAGTGGCAAGAGTCCATGAGCTAGTGACGTATGGGATATAATACCCAAGATGTGGAAGTCCACAAGTAACTAGAGAGGGAGGGATAAAACAAAAACAGCTATTTTCGCTGAGAAATTAAATCCAAAAAATAATTGTTTTCTTAAAAATTTCAAAAAACTCAAATCATAGGCACTAGAATCAAACTGAGACAGCTGCCTGAAGAACCTTTCTACCAAAGAAGCAAACACAACAAAATGGTAACATTTAGTAAATGTATGCAAAGAAGACCAAGTTGCTGCTTTGCAAATTTGATCAACTGAAGCTTCATTCTTGAAAGCCCAAGATGTGTGACTAATCTAGTAGAATGAGCTGTAATACGCTGAGGCGGAAACTGCCCCTGCCTCCAAATAGGCTTTATCAATCAAAAGCTTCAACCAAGATGCCAAGAAAATGGCAGAGACTTTCTGACCTTTTCTGGAACCAGAAAAAATAACAAATAGACTAGAAATCTTTCTGAAATCTTTAGTAGCCTCAACATAATATTATTTCAAAGCTCTTACCACATCCAAAGAATGTAAATACCTTTCAAGAGTATTTTTAGGATTAGGACACAAAGAAGTAACAATAATTTCCCTATTGATGTTGTTAGAATTCACAACCTTTGGCAAAAATTTAAACAAAGTCCGCAAAACAGCTTTATGTTGATAGAAAATCAGATAAGGAGACTTGCAAGAGAGAGCAGACAATTCAGAAACTCTTCTAGCAAAAGAAATAGCCAAAATAAATAAAACTTTCCAAGAAAGTAGTTTAATATCTAAAAAATGCATAGGCTCAAAAGAAGGAGCCTACAAAATCTTTAAAACCAAATTGAGACTCTAAGTAGGAGAAATTGATTAAATAACAGGCTAGATATGAATCAAAGCCTGAACAAAACAGTGAATATCAGGAAGCTTAGCAATCTTTCTATGAAATAAGAAAGAAAGAGCAGAGATTTGTCTTTTCAAAGTATTTGCAGACAAACCTTTATCCACACCATCCTGAAGAAACTGTAAAATCCTAGGAAGTCTAAATGATTGCCAAGAATAATCATGAGTGGAACACCAAGAAATATTGGTTTTCCAAACCCTATGATAAATCCTACTTGAAACAGACTTACGAGCCTGTATCATAGTGTTAATTACGGAGTCAGAAAAACATCTATGACTAAGAACTAAGCGTTCAATTTCCATGCCTTAAAATTTAGAGATTTGAGATCCTGATGGAAAACGTGACCTTGAGACAGAAGGGCTGGTCTTATAGGAAGTGACCAAGGCTGGCAACTGGACATTTGGACAAGGTCCGCATACCAGAACCTGTGAGGCCATGCTGGTGCTATCAGAAACACATAAGATTGTTCCATTATGATCTTTGAGATCACTCCCAGGGATGAAAAAATGTAAGCAGGTTTGTAAAACCTTCCTCATTTTGTATGAAAAAATGTAAGCAGGTTTGTAAAACCATGAAACTGCTAGAGCATTCATCATTTCCGCCTGAGGATACCTGTACCTGGAGAGGTATCTGTGAAGTTTCTTGTTTAGACGAGAGTCCATCAGATCTATGTCTAGAGGACCCCATATCTGCACAATCTAATAGAACACATCTGGATGGAGAGACTACTCCCCGGATGTAGAATCTGACGGCTGAGATAATCCGCTTCCAAATTGTCTACACCTGGTATATGAATCGCAGTGATTAGACAAGAATTGGATTCCGTCCAAGAAAGTATTAGAGATACTTATTTTATTGCTAGGGGACTGCGAGTCCCCCCTTGATGATTGACAGTTGTGACATTGTCTGTTTGAAACCGAATATAGGATTCTCTCTTTAATAGAGGCCAAGCCTGAAAAGTTCTGAAAATAACACGGAGTTCTAAGATATAGATTGCTAACCTCACCTCTCAATGATTCCAAACTCCTTGTGCTGTCAGAGACCCCCAAACAGCTCCCCAACCTGAGAGATGTGCATCTGTTGTGATCACAGTCCAGGTAGGACAAACAAAGGAGGCTCCTTAAACAATAAGGTGATGGTATAACCACCAAGTCACAGAGAGTGGAGAGTTGGGATTTAAGTATATCAGTTGTGATAACTGAGTATAATCCCTGCACAATTGGTGCCACATGCAAAACTATAGAGGTCTCATATGAAAACAAGCAAAAAGGATTGTGTCCGATGCTGCAATCATGAGACCTAAAACTTCCATGCACATAGCCACTGAAGTGAATGATAAGAGACTGAAGGTTCAGACAAGCTGAAACCAATCTCAAATGTCTCTTTTATGTTAGGGATAGAGTCATGGACACTGAATCTATCTGGAAATTTATTGAGCTTAGTACCAAGATATCGTCCAAATAAGGAAACACCGCAATACCGTGCTCTCTGATTAGAGATAGAAGGGCACCTAAAACTATTAAGAATATTATTGGTGCTGTTGCAAGGCCAAACGGAAGTGCAACAAATTGGTAATGCTTGTTTAGAAAAGAGATTGTGAAGGTAGGCGTCCTGTAAGTTTATCGTGGACATGAAGTGACCGTGCTGAACAAAAGGCAGACTAGTCCTTTGTCAGGTAGGTAATGTCCAAAAGAAAACCCAAATGCTAGGGTGAACATAAATAATACACTAGCACTCTGAGTTTAATCCAGGACGTGACCCCACGACAACTTCTATAAGATCAAGTACTCACAGTATTGAGTAATGTAGATCTGGTGTTTCCGCAAAGGGCAAAGATAAACTTGATCGCAGATGGAGAGGGGTCAGAGAAAGGCTTGGTCAGGAATACTGAGTTTGGTAACTTAAAAACAGGCAGTTCAGGAAAAGACCACAAGGTAAACTGATGCGAAAAAAATGACAACTTGAAAATTGGCAGTTAGACGGTTAAACAATAACGTAGTCAATAATGTAGAGTTTGGCAACTTGTATTCAGGCAGATTGAGGGTTAAGCAAAAACGTGGTGAGTAATGCAGAGTTTGGCAACTTGTATACAGGCAGTTTGAGGGTTAAGCAAATGTGTGGTCAGTAATGCAGAGTTTGGCAACTTGTATACAGGCAGTTTGAGGGTTAAGCAAATGCGTGGTCAGTAATGCAGAGTTTGGCAACTTGTATTCAGGCAGTTTGAGGGTTAAGCAAAAGTGTGGCCAGTAATGCAGAGTTCGGCAACTTGTATTCAAGCAGTTTGAGGGTTAAGCAAAAGCGTGGTCAGTAATGCAGAGTTCAGCAACTTGTATTCAGGCAGTTTGAGGGTTAAGCAAAAGCGTGGTCAGTAATGCAGAGTTCAGCAACTTGTATTCAGTCAGTTTGAGGGCGTAGGCAAATAACGAGGTTGTTCAGGCAGAGGTTCGGTAACAGAAGTCAAATAAAAAACAGTTCAGAGTACTCACGATAGCCACAGGAGTTAAACAAACAAACGGGCACCATAGGATCGAGTCACCGGAATAAGAACTCAGCCTGACGTCAGCAGAGTGGGACGGCTCAGAATGTGCGTGATGTTGCTAGGCAACTAAGCACAAAGACAGAACAGCCGGAAACCTGGAAGATGAAAGCGGAGCGTGACAGTGCCCCCTCCTCAAGGACCCCTCCGGGGGACCCGACCAGGCTTAGTAGGATACTTCATATGAAAAGACTTGACAAGAGCAGGAGCATGAACATGAGAGGCAGGTTCCCAAGACTGTTCAGTAATAGGATAACCCTTCCAATGGACTAGGTAGTACAACCGATTGCCCCGTAACCTGGAGTCTAGGATCTGACTGACCCCTGAATTCTGAAGTACCCTCTACAAGGAGCGGAGGAGGAGGTTTAAGTTTGATGGACAACCGGTTCTTAACTACTGACTTGAGAAGAGAAACATGAAACACTGGATGGATCTTAAGGGTTTTGGGTCTAGGCTGAAGAACATACTTTGGGAACGATTCGGAAAGGTCCAAAGTATTTGAGACCCAATTTTGAACAAGGTTGCTTTAGACATTTAAATCTGGTGGATAACCATACCCTATCTCCAGTGCGAAATAAAGGAGCCTTACACCTTCTGCGATCAGCATATTTCTTGCATCTTTTGGAAGAAGAGAGTAGACTTTGATGGTTGTGTTGCCAATGTTTATTGAGGTCTTTTACAATACGATCAGCTCCAGGAACTTCAGTAGTTTTAGTAAGCATAGGAAAGGTTCTAGGCTCAAACCCATAAGCAGCTTTGAAGGGTGTTGCTTGTATGGAGGAATTGAAGCAACAGTTGTGAGCTAATTCCGCTAATGCTAATAATTGTGACCTGTTGGAGTGTTGATGGTTTACATAGTGTCTGAGAAAAGATTCCAAGGATTGATTCACACATTCGGTCTGTCCGTTGGACTGAGGATGATGTGCAGAAGAAAGAGATATGTTGATACTGAAGTGTTTACAGAAAGCCCTCCAAAATTTTTAAACAAATTGAACTCCTCAATCAGAAACTATGTCAGAAGGAAATTCATGTAATCGAGAGATATGAAGAATGAAAAGTTCAGAAAGTCTTTAAGCAGAAGGCAATCCAGGAAGAGGAATGAAATGAGCAGACTTGGAGAATCGGTCCACCACTACCCAAATGGTCGTATTTCCAGCAGAAACAGGAAGATCCGTAACAAAGTCCATGGATATGTGGGACCAGGGATAATGAAGGACAGGAAGAGGTTGTAACAATCCAAACGGATGACGAGAAGATTGTTTATTGGATGCACAAGAGCTACAAGCGGCAATGTAATCCTTAACATCCTTCCTCATGGAGGACCACCAAACATGTTGTTTGAATTTCCACAGGGTATTGGTTACTCCAGGATGACCTGCCGAAATGTTGTCGTGAGCCCAACGTAAAAGCCTAAGATGTAGTTCACTGGATACATACAGGATTCCAGAAGGAAGTTTGTAAGAAGACGGTACCCGGTTTTGAGCTGAACGTAAGGCCTGTACTGGAAAGGATGACACTTGAGCCAGAACTCTGACTGGACGTAAAATGGGTTCAGAATCCAGCAGAGTAGAATCTGTAGGTTGAAATTGCCTGGACAACGCATCTGCCTTGGAATTCTTGGAACCAGGTACATAGGAAAGTACAAAATTGAACCTGGAAGAGAACAAGGCCCACCGAGCCTGACGTGGATTGAGGCGTTTAGCTGTATGGAGGTACAAGAGATTCTTGTGGTCTGTTAGAATGAGAAACAGTTGACTAGTACCCTCAAACCAATGTCTCCACTCATCTAAGGCAAGTTTTATAGCCAGTAGTTCCTTGTTGCCCACGTCATAGTTTAACTCGTCAGGATTGAATTTCTTAGAAAAGAATGCCACAGGATGTATCTTGCTGGTAGTCGGATTAAGTTGGGAGAGAACAGCTCCAGCAGCAATAGAAGAAGCATCCACCTCCAGGATAAACTGAAGATCAGGGATGGGATGACTAAGGAGTGGAGCAGAAGAAAATGCTGATTTCAGAGTTTCAAAAGCCCGTACAGCAGAGTTAGTCCAGTTCCTACAGTCTTGACCCTTCTTAGTAAGAGAAGTGAGAGGAAAAGATATATCCGCAAAGTTTTTGATAAACTTTCGATAGTAATTTGCAAAGCCAAGAAACCTCTGCAGAGATTTGAGGGTGGTTGGTCTGGGCCAGTCCTTGATTGCCGAAAGTTTATCAGGATCCATCTCAAATCCAGATTCAGAAATAATATAACCCAATAAGGGAATGGTACTCTAGTGGAAAGAGCATTTCTCTAATTCAGCAAAGAGGGAGTTATCACATAGTCTTTGGAGCACCAGTTTTACATGGTGTACATGTTCTTGTAATGTTCTGGAATAGATCAGTATGTCATCAAGATAAATGATAACAAATTGGTTCAGATAATCTCTAAAGATCTTGTTAACAAAGTGTTGGAACACTGCAGGTGCATTGCACAATCAAAATGGCATTACGAGATATTTGTAGTGGCCGAATCTGGTGTTGAATGCTGTCTTCCATTCATCTCCCTTACGAATTCTGACCAAATTATATGCCCCACGAAGATCCAATTTGGAGAAGATAGAAGCACCTTGAAGACGATCAAATAGCTCAGGGATAAGCGGAAGAGGATAACAGTTTTCGACAGTAATCTGGTTCAAGGCTCGATAATCAATGCAGGGACGAAGACCTCCATCTTTTTTCCCGATTAAGTAAAACCCTGCTCCCACCGGCGAAGATGAAGGACGAATAAACCCTCTTGCCAAGTTGTCCTTGATGTATTCTTCAAGAGAGATATTTTCTTGACGAGAGAGAGGATAGATCTTCCCTTTTGTTAAAGGAGCCCCGGATAACAGATCGATAGGACAATCAAAAGTCCGGTGAGGAGGTTATGTTTCAGCCTCCTTCTTAGAAAAGACATCACAGAAAGCATGATATTGAATCGGTAAAGAATCAGGAACATACAAAAGGGCCACGACAGAACTGGATGTTTTGGAGGGATTTTGCAGATAGTGTTTAAAACAAGTAGTACCCCAGGAAATAAGCTCTCCTTTAGACCAGGAGAATACTGGATCATGAAGCTGCAACCAGGGTAGCCCCAAAATTAACGGTATGTGGGGAGAAGAGATGACATCAAAACTGATGATTTCAGAGTGGAGTATGCCCACAGACATGAGAAGAGGTATAGTAGAATGCTGAATGATTCCAGATCCCAGAGGCTGACCACTGACTGTAGTAACCTTAATTAATTGTTTATTGGCAAGTAAAGGAATCCTGAGAGTGTTAACAAAACTTGAATCAATGAACACTCCGGCAGCTCCAGAGTCAATGAGAGCTTGAGCTTGAAACTTGGTATTACCAAAATTGATGGTAACAGGAACAAAGAGTTTAGGATTGAGGGAAGTCATAGGATTCTGGCTTAACTCTGTCCCTCGGTCAGTAGTTAAGCCTTGGCTTTTACTGGCCGGGTAGGACAGTCTTTCAATAAGTGTCCTTTTGTTCCACAATACAAACACAGTCCTAGAGTAAGCCTTCTATGGCGTTCTGCTTCAGTCAACTTTATAGCTCCTACTTCCATAGGTTCTACACACTCAGATGTATGGGAGTTAGAATTAGACTGACGGGGTACGGATAGGAGGATGGTAAGTTGCTCTAGAAAAAGGTCTCCTACTTCGAACTCTCTCCTGTAGTCGTTCTGAATACCGGGCATCAAGATTGATACATAAATTGATAAGATCCTCAAGAGAATCAGGAGGTTCACAAAACACAAGTTCATCCTTTAAGCTTTCGCAAAGTCCTTTGCAAAAAGCTGCCCGTAAGGCTCCATGGTTCCAATCAGTTTCTGCGGCTGTTTTGCCTAATAATTCTGCACTCCCTGTACACAACACATTTACATATATATACAGGGAGTGCAGAATTATTAGGCAAATGAGTATTTTGACCACATCATCCTCTTTATGCATATTGTCTTACTCCAAGCTGTATAGGCTCGAAAGCCTACTACCAATTAAGCATATTAGGTGATGTGCATCTCTGTAATGAGAAGGGGTGTGGTCTAATGACATCAACACCCTATATCAGGTGTGCATAATTATTAGGCAACTTCCTTTCCTTTGGCAAAATGGGTCAAAAGAAGGACTTGACAGGCTCAGAAAAGTCAAAAATAGTGAGATATCTTGCAGAGGGATGCAGCACTCTTAAAATTGCAAAGCTTCTGAAGCGTGATCATCGAACAATCAAGCGTTTCATTCAAAATAGTCAACAGGGTCGCAAGAAGCGTGTGGAAAAACCAAGGCGCAAAATAACTGCCCATGAACTGAGAAAAGTCAAGCGTGCAGCTGCCAAGATGCCACTTGCCACCAGTTTGGCCATATTTCAGAGCTGCAACATCACTGGAGTGCCCAAAAGCACAAGGTGTGCAATACTCAGAGACATGGCCAAGGTAAGAAAGGCTGAAAGACGACCACCACTGAACAAGACACACAAGCTGAAACGTCAAGACTGGGCCAAGAAATATCTCAAGACTGATTTTTCTAAGGTTTTATGGACTGATGAAATGAGAGTGAGTCTTGATGGGCCAGATGGATGGGCCCGTGGCTGGATTGGTAAAGGGCAGAGAGCTCCAGTCCGACTCAGACGCCAGCAAGGTGGAGGTGGAGTACTGGTTTGGGCTGGTATCATCAAAGATGAGCTTGTGGGGCCTTTTCGGGTTGAGGATGGAGTCAAGCTCAACTCCCAGTCCTACTGCCAGTTTCTGGAAGACACCTTCTTCAAGCAGTGGTACAGGAAGAAGTCTGCATCCTTCAAGAAAAACATGATTTTCATGCAGGACAATGCTCCATCACACGCGTCCAAGTACTCCACAGTGTGGTTGGCAAGAAAGGGTATAAAAGAAGAAAATCTAATGACATGGCCTCCTTGTTCACCTGATCTGAACCCCATTGAGAACCTGTGGTCCATCATCAAATGTGAGATTTACAAGGAGGGAAAACAGTACATCTCTCTGAACAGTGTCTGGGAGGCTGTGGTTGCTGCTGCACGCAATGTTGATGGTGAACAGATCAAAACACTGACAGAATCCATGGATGGCAGGCTTTTGAGTGTCCTTGCAAAGAAAGGTGGCTATATTGGTCACTGATTTGTTTTTGTTTTGTTTTTGAATGTCAGAAATGTATATTTGTGAATGTTGAGATGTTATATTGGTTTCACTGGTAAAAATAAATAATTGAAATGGGTATATATTTGTTTTTTGTTAAGTTGCCTAATAATTATGCACAGTAATAGTCACCTGCACACACAGATATCCCCCTAAAATAGCTATAACTAAAAACAAACTAAAAACTACTTCCAAAACTATTCAGCTTTGATATTAATGAGTTTTTTGGGTTCATTGAGAACATGGTTGTTGTTCAATAATAAAATGAATCCTCAAAAATACAACTTGCCTAATAATTCTGCACTCACTGTATGTATGTATGTATGTATGTATGTATGTATATATATATATATATATATATATATATATATATATATATTGCAAGTAGAGGTAGTAGCACTCCTGGTAAACATACAAGGCACAGGCTGCCCACGTTGCCCTGGGTGCACTCCACGGTAAATACAATGCAATTGAAGAAGGAGACACTCACAGGGTCTTTGTATCCAAATATCAGTATACTTAATTAAATATACTGATATTTTGATACATAGACCCTGTGAGCGTCTCCTTCTTCAATTGCATTATATATGAGTATATATATATATATATACTGTATATATATATATATATATATATATATATAGAGAGAGAGAGAGAGAGAGAGAGCACACATACTCTGCCAGCAAGTAAACTCTCCAACGACATATCTTGTGAAGTATTAATATTTCCGAAGCCATTTGTGTGTGTGCACATAGGTGACTGTGGGTCCTTATGAATGTCTAGGACCTGGGGGGGGGCCCTTTATGGATTCTTGCACCGGGGCCCTGGAGTTTCTAGTTACGTCTCTGGCGTGAGCACAATGTTATCTATATAAAACACATGATCTAACGCCCTCTGGCTGTGAAAAACTGTCAAATGCATTCAGATAAGAGGCTTAGAAATTAGCATACCTAGGTTTAGCTTTCAACTAAGAATACCAAGAGAACAAAGCAAATTAAATGATAAACGTAAATTAGAAAGTTGTTTAACCCCTTAGTGACCACAGCACGTTTCAATTTTCTTACCGTTAAGGACCAGGGCTATTTATATATTTCTGCGGTGTTTGTGTTTAGCCGCAATTTTCCTCTTACTCATTTACTGTACATTGACTTTGTAAAGATACCATTATTTTCATCAGATCTTATAATTTACTATATAAAATATGATGAAAAAATTGAAAAAAAACTGTTTTTCCAACTTTGACCCCCCAAAATCTGTTATACATCTACAATCTCCAAAAAACACCCATGCTAAATAGTTTCTAAATTTTGTCCTGAGTTTAGAAATAAAGTCTATGTAAAAAAGGCTAAGTATTGCGCCCAGTATTGAGTTGAGTTTAGAAATACTCAATGTTTTCATGTTCTTCGCTTTTTTTTGCAAGTTATAGGGCAATAAATAGAATTAGCACTTTGCTATTTCCAAACCATTTTTTTTTTTTTTTAAATCAAAGATTTTTATTAAGATATTTAGCATAAAAATATAAGTACTGCAATGATAGATATAACATCTCCAGCATGTAACAACCTGTTCATGAGGAATGAAAAAGAAAAGATAACAGTACCCCAATACAAAAACAACCTAGTGGTTAATACATCTTACTCATATATACAATTTCAAGCGAGTTGTTTAGACCCTACTAGTCAAACTTAATATATAGGCACTTAATATGTCTGAAGGGTTATGATACCTAATTTTTAATTTTATAGAATTACGCAATCTCCCCTGAGTATGTAGTTTGCCTAATATAGTGATATCTAACAACCTTTTGTAGAAATTGAATAGGGGGTTGTAATGTTAATTGAAGGGAATGAAACAGTGTTAATTTCGTCGACTAAAACTAGACTAAAATGACTATAAAACTAAAGAGATTCTGATGACTAAAATACAACTAAAACTAAAATGACATTTTAGTCAAAAGACTATGACTAAAACTAAATCAAAATGACATTTTAGTCAAAAGACTATGACTAAAACTAAATCAAAATTTGCTGACAAAAAACATTTTATGCAAGGTGTTTTAATCAATCCATATCCAGTTACTGCTCTTTTGTAAAATTTACAAAACTTAATTTTATTAAATTTTAAGATAAATAAACACGTTATATACCACAACAGTTAAATCTGTTAAATCTGCATTGCATGTTTAAACCTTAATACCATAAATAAAAACAGGTTAATAAACCTTTACTCCAGGAGTATATAATGAGTTTGGAAGTTCTAGAACAATTGATTCTTCCTATAGAAATATGCATAACCCATGAGTATGGGTTTAAGTTATGCTGTGCCTGTGCTAGCTGCAGAAACTTTTTGTTGTGTTGAGTCTGTTTGTTTATGAAACTTGGTTTTATTTAATTTTAAGTTTAATAAAGATGTTACATATCACAACAGCTAAATCTGTGTCTGTATTGCATGTTTAAACCTTAATACCATAAATATTAACAGGTGTTATGTTTACTCCTGGAGTATATAATCAGTTTGCAAATTATAGAGAAATGCTTAAATAATGCATTACACTTTAACTAAACCCCTTAGATTTTAGTCGACTAAAATCTACTGGAGATTTAGTCGACTAAAATCTACTGGAGATTCAATCGACTAAAACTAGACTATAACTAAAACAATTCAGATGACTAAAATATGACTAAAACTAAAATGGCATTTTAGTCAAAAGACTAAAACTAAGACTAAATTTAAATTTGCCGTCAAAATTAACACTGGAATGAAAATACAATTCGATTATTAAGAGAACATTACTTAATGAGTGGTCTCAGGGGACCTGTTATATATACACAAGAACATCTTAGAATTATTATAATAGGAACATTATGTATAGCAACCATATCTTAAAATAGTAGCTTGCTGTGTGCCCAGCCACCTACACATCTTCAGGTAAATACCTTATTTGGCAGTAAATAGGATAAAATAAGATAAAAAGGGCTCCTGTTGGGGCTTAGTATGTCTCCGCTTTTTACTTTATATCTCTTAGACCTTAGTTAGGCAAAATATTCACAACCAGGCACTGATAGATGCAGTTGGTATCAGTGATCACTTATTATTGAAAAAAATAAAATAAATGCCCAGTAAGCTAGGAAAAGCCTGTATACATTTTTAACTATTAGCAGATCATTACTTAATGGGTGCTTATAAGATATATATATATATATATATATATATATAAAATAACATAATTTATGTAAGAATTTACCTGATAAATTAATTTCTTTCATATTGGCAAGAGTCCATGAGCTAGTGACGTATGGGATATACATTCCTACCAGGAGGGGCAAAGCTTCCCAAACCTCAAAATGCCTATAAATACACCCACAATTCAGTTTAACGAATAGCCAAGAAGTGGGGTGATAAGAAAGGAGCAAAAGCATCAACAAGGAATTGGAATAATTGTGCTTTATACAAAAAAATCATAACCACCATAAAAAGGGTGGGTCTCATGGACTCTTGCCAATATGAAAGAAATTAATTTATCAGGTAAATTCTTACATAAATTATGTTTTCTTTCATCTAATTGTCAAGAGTCCATGAGCTAGTGACGTATGGGATAGCAAATACCCAAGATGTGAAACTCCACGCAAGAGTCACTAGAGAGGGAGGGATAAAAATAAAGACAGCCAATTCCACTGAAAAAATAATCTACAACCCAAATCAAAAGTTTTAATCTTTATAATGAAAAAAACTGAAATTTTAAGTAGAAGAAACAAACTGAAACAGCTGACTGAAGTACTTTTCTACCAAAAACTGCTTCTGGAGAAGAGAACACATCAAAATGGTAGAATTTAGTAAAAGTATGCAAATAAGACCAAGTTGCTGCTTTGCAAATCTGATCAACAGAAGCTTCATTCTTAAAAGCCCAGGAAGTGGAAACTGACCTATTAGAATGAGCCGTAATCCTCTGAGGCGGGGATTTACCCGACTCCAAATAAGCATGATGAATCAAAAGCTTTAACCAAGATGCCAAAGAAATGGCAGAAGCCTTCTGACCTTTCCTAGAACCAGAAAAGATAACAAATAGACTAAAAGTCTTTCTAAAATCTTTAGTAGCTTCAACATAATATTTCAAAGCTCTTACCACATCCACAGAATGCAAAGATCTCTCCAGAGAATTCTTAGGATTAGGACACAACAAAGGGACAACAATTTCTCTACTAATGTTGTTGGAAATCACAACTTTAGGTAAAAATGTAAATGAAGTACACAAAACCGCCTTATCCTGATGAAAAATCAGAAAAGGAGACACAAGAAAGAGCAGATAATTCAGAAACGCTTCTAGCAGAAGAGATAGCCAAAAGGAACAATACTTTCCAAGCAAGTAATTTAATGTCCAGAGAGTGCATAGGCTCAAACGGAGGAGCCTGTAAAGCCTTCAAAACCAAATTAAGACTCCAAGGAGGAGAGATTGATTTAATGACAGGCTTGATACGAACCAAAGCCTGTACAAAACAATGAATATCAGGAAGATTAGCAATTTTTCTGTGGAACAAAACAGAAAGAGCAGAGACTTGTCCTTTCAAGGAACTTGTAGACAAACCCTTATCTAAACCATCCTGAAGAAAATGTAAAATTCTAGGAATTCTAAAAGAATGCCAAGAGAATTTATGAGAAGAACACTGTGAAATGTAAGTCTTCCAAACTCGATAATAAATCTTTCTAGACACAGATTTACGAGCCTGCAAAATAGTATTAATCACTGAGTCAGAGA
Source organism: Bombina bombina (assembly GCF_027579735.1). Classification (NCBI taxonomy): domain Eukaryota; kingdom Metazoa; phylum Chordata; class Amphibia; order Anura; family Bombinatoridae; genus Bombina; species Bombina bombina. Next base: position 533,915,571 of record NC_069504.1, on the reverse strand, counting down.
AACCTCTATGACTAAGCACGAAGCATTCAATCTCCATACCTTCAAATTTAATGATTTGAGATCCTGATGGAAAAATGGGCCTTGAGATAGAAGGTCTGGCCTTAATGGAAGTGGCCAAGGTTGGCAACTGGACAACTGAACAAGATCCGCATACCAAAACCTGTGTGGCCATGCTGGAGCCACCAGCAGTACAAACAAACGCTCCATTATGATTTTGGAAATCACTCTTGGAAGAAGAACTAGAGGCGGAAAGATATAAGCAGGTAGATAACTCCAAGGAAGTGTCAACGCATCCACTGCTTCCGCCTGAGGATCCCTGGACCTGGACAGATACCTGGGAAGTTTCCTGCTTAGATGAGAAGCCATCAGATCTATTTCTGGAAGCCCCCACATCTGAACAATCTGAAAAAACACATCTGGGTGAAGAGATCACTCCCCCGGATGTAAAGTCTGGCGACTGAGATAATCCGCTTCCCAATTGTCTATACCTGGGATATGGACTGCAGAAATTAGACAGGAGCTCGATTTCGCCCATGCAAGTATCCGAGATACTTCTTTCATAGCTTGATGACTGTGAGTCCCACCTTGATGATTGACATATGCCCCGGTTGTGACATAGTCTGTCTGAAAACAAATAAACGGTTCTCTCTTCAGAAGAGGCCAAAACTGAAGAGCTCTGAGAATCGCACAGAGTTCCAAAATATTGATTGGTAATCTCGCCTCTTGAGATTTCCAAACCCCCTATGCTGTCAGAGATCCCCAGACAGCTCCCCAACCTGAAAGACTTGCATCTGTTGTGATCACAGTCCAGGCTGGACGAACAAAAGAGGCCCCTTGAACTAAACGATGGTGATCTAATCACCAAGTCAGAGATAGTCGAATATTGGGATTTAAGGATATTAATTGTGATATCTTTGTATAATCCCTGCACCATTGGCTCAGCATACAAAGCTGAAGAGGTCTCATGTGAAAATGAGCAAAGGGGATCGCGTCCGATGCTGCAGTCATGAGACCTAAAACCTCCATGCACATAGCTACTGAAGGGAAGGATTGAAACTTATGAGAAAAACAAGAGGGCGACCCCTAGTGCAAATCAATTGAGGACATGAAATGGATATCGGCTTGTGCTGACAAAGGGATACTCACAGATGGTATTGCACACTGTAGTGCAAATGAAGCGTACTAGGTATATTCTAGTGACCTAGTGCACATAAAGACCCAGGCAGTACTGCTGCAGTTGAAGGTAAACTCCGGATGCAAATGATGGACGTCAGGATAATAGAAGAAGACTCCAGTATCAATGTATATAATAAAAGTATTTAATAAAATAGATAAAAGATACACAGATATACCAATACACCTGTTGTACAATGCTACGCGTTTCTAAGCGCTCACCGCGCTTTTTCCTCAGGCAAATGATACTGGATACAATGGAGTCTCCTACATATATACCTATGCAAACTTAATGTTGATCAGCTGAATCTCGTTTACACAGGTGCTGCATTAATTAGCCACATTGGTTTGCTGACAGAATGTTACAAAAAATACAATGTTACAAAAAATACAATACTATATGCATAGAAAGCAATCCCAAGTTTAGTATTATAAGCGAATTGCTATGGTCATATAAAAACTAAAATAAAATACATCACGAAAATGCATATAGTATTGTATTTTTTGTAACATTGTATTTTTTGTAACATTCTGTCAGCAAACCAATGTGGCTAATTAATGCAGCACCTGTGTAAACGAGATTCAGCTGATCAACATTAAGTTTACATAGGTATATATGTAGGAGACTCCATTGTATCCAGTATCATTTGCCTGAGGAAAAAGCGCGGTGAGCGCTTAGAAACGCGTAGCATTGTACAACAGGTGTATTGGTATATCTGTGTATATTTTATCTATTTTATTAAATACTTTTATTATATACATTGATACTGGAGTCTTCTTCTATTATCCTGACGTCCATCATTTGCATCCGGAGTTTACCTTCAACTGCAGCAGTACTGCCTGGGTCTTTATGTGCACTAGGTCACTAGAATATACCTAGTACGCTTCATTTGCACTACAGTGTGCAATACCATCTGTGAGTATCCCTTTGTCAGCACAAGCCGATATCCATTTCATGTCCTCAATTGATTTGCACTAGGGGTCGCCCTCTTGTTTTTCTCATAACTTTCAGATCACAGACACACATTCTGTTTTGGGAGGAGCAGCCACAGTCCGGTGCACAGTTTGCTGGGACACTGTGAAGTTCCCAGACCGTTCTCCTAGGCATTATCTCTGCCTTTTAACATTGTGAGTATGTTTGCACTTCATTTATTCCACTTTTGAAAAATTGGCTACACTAGGAGGCGCCCTTCTCTTCTGCTTTGTTTTTCCGAAGGATTGAAACTGAAGGTTCCGACAAACTGAAACCAATTTCAGACGTCTTTTGTCTGTTAGAGACAAAGACATGGATACTGAATCTATTTGGAATCCTAAAAAGGTTACCCTTGTCTGAGGAATCAAGGAACTTTTTGGTAAATTGATCCTCCAACCATGTCTTTGAAGAAACAACACTAGTTGATTTGTGTGAGATTCTGCAGAATGTAAAGACTGAGCAAGTACCAAGATATCGTCCAAATAAGGAAACACCGCAATAGCCTGCTCTCTGATTACAGAGAGTAGGGCACCGAGAACCTTTGAAAAGATCCTTGGAGCTGTTGCTAGGCCAAAAGGAAGAGCAACAAATTGGTAATGCTTGTCTAGAAAAGAGAATCTCAGAAACTGATAGTGATCTGGATGAATTGGAATATGAAGATATGCATCCTGTAAGTCTATTGTGGACATATAATGCCCTTGCTGAACAAATGGCAGAATAGTCCTTATAGTTACCATCTTGAATGTTGGTATTGTTACATAACGATTCAAAATTTTTAGATCCAGAACTGGTCTGAAAGAATTCTCCTTCTTTGGAACAATGAACAGATTTGAATAAACCCCCAGACCCCCTTCCTGAACAGGAACTGGCACAATTACCCCAGATAACTCCAGGTCTGAAGCCTGAGCCTTTACTGGGTTCACTGGAATGGGTGAGAGAAAGAAACTTCTCCCAGGCGGTCTTACTTTGAGACCTATTCTGTACCCTTGAGAAACAATGTTCTGAATCCAATGATTTTGGATTGAAATGATCCAAACATCCTTGTAAAATCTTAGTCTGCCCCCTACCAGCTGCGCTGGAATGAGGGCCGCACCTTCATGCGGACTTGGGGGCTGATTTTGATTTTCTAAATGGCTTGGATTTATTCCAGACTGGAAAAGGCTTCCAATTGGAAACCGTTCCCTTAGGGGAAGGGTCAGGTTTCTGTTCCTTATTTTGACGAAAGGAACGAAAACGGTTAGCAGCCCTAAATTTACCTTTAGATTTTTTAGCCTGAGGCAAAAAAGCTCCCTTCCCCCAGTGACAGTTGAAATAATAGAATCCAACTGAAAACCAAATAATTTATTACCTTGGAAAGAGAGAGATAGCAACGTTGATTTAAAAGTCATATCAGCATTCCAAGATTTAAGCCATAAAGCTCTTCTAGCTAAAATAGCTAAAGACATATATCTGACATCAATTCTAATGATATCACAAATGGCATCACAAATGAAATTATTAGCATGTTGAATTAGCTTAACAATGCTATACACATTATGATCTGGTACTTGCTGTGCTAAAGTTTCCAACCAAAAAGATGGAGCAGCAGCAACATCAGCCAAAGAAATAGCAGGCCTAAGAAGATGACCTGAACATAAATAAGCCTTCCTTAGATAAGATTCAAGTTTCCTATCTAAAGGATCTTTAAAAGAAGTACTATCTGCCGTAGGAATAGTAGTACGTTTAGCAAGAGTAGAGATGGCCCCATCAACTTTGGGGATCTTTTCCCAAAACTCCAATCTATCAGTCGGCAAAGGATACAGTTTCTTAAACCTTGAAGGAGTAAAAGAAGTACCCAGTCTATTCCATTCCCTAGAAATTACATCTGAAATAGCATCAGGAACTGGAAAAACCTCTGGAATAACTACATGAGGTTTAAAAACGAATTTAAACGTTTACTGGTTTTAATACAACAACATTTTAAATTAGGGGGAGATAATAGGTGAGTTTAAAATCCTCCACTACGCACAAAATATAGAAAAATAACTCATTGTGTAGTTCATTAACAAATCTAGACAGGCCCCAAGGTTTGTTTTCCCACAGAAAACCTCTGAATTACATTGTTTCCAATGCAGTAAAGGATTCTGGGTAAGATATGCAAATTAAGTACACAATGACACACCTTTTTACTTCAGTCTGCTTTTCAGCAGATTCCGTTTACGCCAAAGTATCACTGTTCACACAGCTTATAAACTTAGCTAGGGTTAGTGCAGTGATTCATAACCATCCCAGGACAGACTGTTTCGTAGTTGTTGCTACTCATCAGCTGGGAGAAGGTTTGAATCACTGCTGGGTGAAGTTGATTCCGGGCAGAATACAACAACATTTTAAATTAGGGGGAGATAATAAAGATTTAAAATCCTCCACTACGCACAAAATATAGAAAAATAACTGGTTTTAATATCAAGAGGACTAGTCTCCTCCATATCTAATGCAATCAACACCTCTTTTAATAAGGAACGAATATACTCCATTTTAAATAAGTATGAAGATTTGTCAGTGTCAATATCTGAGGCAGAATCTTCTGAACCAGATAGATCCTCATCAGAGATAGATAAATCAGAATGCTGTTGGTCATTTAAAAATTCATCAAATTTATGAGAAGTTTTTAAAGACCTTTTACGTTTATTAGAAGGTGGTATGACAGACAAAGCCTTCTGAATGGAATTAGAAACAAATTCTCTCACATTAACAGGAATATCCTGAACATTAGATGTTGAAGGAACAACAACAGGTAATGGATTACTACTAATGGAAATATTGTCTGCATTTGAAAGTTTATCATGACAACTAACACAAACTACAGCCGGAGGAACAGTTACTACAAGTTTACAATAAATGTACTTAGCTTTGGTAGAACCGACATCAGGCAGCAGGATTCCAGTAATAGATTCTGAGACAGGGTCAGATTGAGACATCTTGCAATATGTAATAGAAGAAATAACATATAAAGCAAAATTATCAATTTCCTTATATGACAGTTTCAGGAATGGGAAAGAATGCAAACAAAATAAGCCTCTGGAAACCAGAAGCAAAATAAAAACAAAATGTATCCTTACCTGATAAATGTATTTCTCTTGTGGTGTATCCAGTCCACGGATTCATCCATTACTTGTGGGATATTCTCCTTCCCAACAGGAAGCTGCAAGAGGATCACCCACAGCAGAGCTGTCTATATAGCTCCTCCCCTAACGGCCACCTCCAGTCATTCGACCAAAGACAAGCAAGAGAAAGGAGAAACTATAGGGTGCAGTGGTGACTGTAGTTTAAAAATAAAAAACACCTGCATTAAAATGACAGGGCGGGCCGTGGACTGGATACACCACAAGAGAAATAAATTTATCAGGTAAGCATTTTGTTTTCTCTTGTAAGGTGTATCCAGTCCACAGATTCATCCATTACTTGTGGGATACCAATACCAAAGCTATAGGACACGGATGAAGGGAGGGACAAGGCAGGCGCTTAAACGGAAGGCACCACTGCCTGTAAGACCTTTCTCCCAAAAATAGCCTCCGAAGAAGAAAAAGTATAAAATTTGTAGAATTTAGAAAAAGTATGAAGCGAAGACCAAGTCGCCGCCTTACAAATCTGTTCAACAGAAGCCTCATTTTTAAAAGCCCATGTGGAAGCCACCGCTCTAGTGGAATGAGCTGTAATTCTTTCAGGAGGCTGCTGGCCAGCAGTCTCATAAACTAAGCGGATTATAATTCTTAACCAAAAAGAAAGAGAAGTTGCTGAAGCCTTTTGGCCTCTTCTCTGTCCAGAGCAGACAACAAACAATGCCGATGTTTGACGAAAATCCTTAGTAGCTTGTAAATAAAACTTTAAAGCACGAACCACGTCAAAATTATGTAATAGACGTTCCTTCTTTGAAGAAGGATTAGGACACAGTGACGGAACAACAATCTCCTGATTGATATTCTTATTAGATACCACCTTAGGAAGAAAGCCAGGTTTGGTACGCAACACTACCTTATGTGCATGGAAGATCAGATAAGGGGAATCACACTGTAAGGCAGATAACTCTGAAACTCTTCGAGCCGAAGAGATAGCTACCAAAAACAGAACTTTCCAAGATAAAAGTTTGATATCTATGGAATTTAGAGGTTCAAATGGAACCCCTTGAAGAACTTTAAGAACTAAATTTAAACTCCATGGCGGAGCAACAGGTTTAAACACAGGCTTGATTCTAACTAAAGCCTGACAAAATGCCTGAACGTCTGGAACATCCGCCAGACGCTTGTGCAAAAGAATAGACAGAGCAGAAATCTGTCCCTTTAAGGAACTAGCTGACAATCCCTTCTCCAATCCTTCTTGGAGAAAAGATAATATCCTGGGAATCCTGACTTTACCCAATGAGTAACCCTTGGATTCACACCAATGAAGATATTTACACCATATCTTATGATAGATTTTACTGGTGACAGGCTTACGAGCCTGAATTAAGGTATCAATGACCGACTCGGAGAAACCAGGTTTTGATAAATTCAAGCGTTCAATCTCCAAGCAGTCAGATGCAGAGAAATTAGATTTGGATGGTTGAAAGGACCCTGAAGTAGAAGGTCCTGCCTCAGCGGCAGAGTCCATGGTGGAAGGGATGACATGTCCACCAAATCTGCATACCAAGTCCTGCGTGGCACCGCAGGTGCTATCAAAATCACCAAAGCTCTCTCCTGCTTGATCTTGGCAATCAGACGAGGAAGCAGAGGAAACACATAAGCCAGGTTGAAGGACCAAGGCGCTGCTAGAGCATCTATCAGCGCTGCCTTGGGATTCTTGGACCTGGATCCGTAACAAGGAAGCTTGGCGTTCTGACGAGACGCCATGAGATCCAGTTCTGGTTTGCCCCAAAGTTGAATGAACTGTGCAAACACCTCCGGATGGAGTTCCCACTCCCCCGGATGAAAAGTCTGTCGACTTAGGAAATCCGCCTCCCAGTTCTCTACTCCTGGGATATGGATAGCTGATAGATGGCAAGAGTGAACCTCTGCCCATAGGATTATTTTTAAAACCTCCAACATTGCTAGGGAACTCCTTGTTCCCCCTTGATGGTTGATATAGGCTACAGTCGTGATATTGTCCGATTGAAATCTGATGAACCTGACTGCAGCAAGCTGAGGCCAAGCCTGAAGAGCATTGAATATCGCTCTTAGTTCCAGAATGTTTATCGGAAGGAGTGTCTCCTCCTGAGTCCACGAGCCCTGAGCCTTCAGGAAGTTCCAGACTGCACCCCAGCCCAGAAGGCTGGCATCTGTCGTTACTATTGTCCAATCTGGCCTGCGGAAGGTCATACCCTTGGACAGATGGACCCGAGATAGCCACCAGAGAAGAGAATCTCTGGTCTCTTGATCCAGATTTAGTAGAGGGGACAAATCTGTGTAATCCCCATTCCACTGACTGAGCATGCAGAGTTGCAGCGGTCTGAGATGTAGGCGGGCAAACGGCACTATGTCCTTTGCCGCTACCATTAAGCCGATTACTTCCATACACTGAGCAACTGAAGGGCGAGAAGTAGAATAAAGAGCACGGCAGGAATTTAGAAGTTTTGACAACCTGGCTTCTGTCAGGTAAATCTTCATTGCTACAGAATCTATCAGAGTTCCTAAGAAGGAAACTCTTGTGAGAGGGGATAGAGAACTCTTTTCTTCGTTTACTTTCCATCCATGAGACCTCAGGAATGCCAGCACAATGTCCGTATGGGACCTGGCGATTTGAAAATTCAACGCCTTTATCAGAATGTCGTCTAGGTAAGGGGCTACTGCTATACCCCGCGGCCTTAGGACCGCTAGGAGTGAACCTAGAACCTTCGTAAAGATTCTTGGTGTCGTAGCTAACCCAAAGGGAAGAGCCACAAACTGGTAATGCCTGTCTAGGAAGGCGAACCTGAGAAACCGATGATGATCTCTGTGTATCGGAATGTGAAGATAAGCATCCTTTAAGTCCACAGTAGTCATATATTGACCCTCCTGGATCATAGGTAGGATGGTTTGAATAGTCTCCATCTTGAAGGATGGGACCCTGAGAAATTTGTTTAGGATATTGAGATCTAAGATTGGTCTGAAAGTTCCCTCTTTCTTGGGAACTATAAACAGATTTGAATAGAAGCCTTGCCCCTGTTCCTCCTTTGGAACTGGGTGGATCACTCCCATAACTATGAGGTCTTGAACACAATGTAAGAATGCCTCTCTCTTTATCTGGTTTGCAGTTAATTGTGAGAGATGAAATCTCCCTTTTGGGGAAGAAGCTTTGAAGTCCAGAAGATATCCCTGGGACACAATTTCCAACGCCCAGGGATCCTGGACATCTCTTGCCCAAGCCTGGGCGAAGAGAGAAAGTCTGCCCCCTACTAGATCTGTTTCCGGATCGGGGGCTGATCTTTCATGCTGTCTTAGAGGCAGCAGCAGGTTTTTTGGCCTGCTTTCCTTTGTTCCAAGCCTGGTTAGGTCTACAGACCGGCTTGGACTGGGCAAAATTTCCCTCTTGTTTTGTATTAGAGGAAGTTGAAGCTGCGTCACTCTTGAAATTTCGAAAGGAACGAAAATTAGTCTGTTTGGTCCGTAATTTGTTAGACCTATCCTGAGGAAGGGCGTGACCTTTTCCTCCAGTAATATCAGAAATGATCTCTTTCAGTCCAGGCCCGAATAGGGTCTGCCCTTTGAAGGGAATATTGAGAAGTTTAGACTTTGAAGTAACGTCAGCTGACCAGGATTTAAGCCATAGCGCCCTACGCGTCTGAATAGCAAAACCTGAGTTTTTAGCCGTTAGCTTGGTTAAATGAACAACGGCGTCAGAAACAAATGAATTGGCTAGCTTAAGAGCTTTAATCTTGTCAAGGATATCATCCAATGGGGTTTCTACCTGTAGAGCCTCTTCTAGAGACTCAAACCAGAAGGCCGCAGCAGCAGTGACAGGGACAATGCATGCAAGGGGCTGGAGAATAAAACCTTGTTGAATAAAAATTTTCTTAAGGTAACCCTCTAATTTCTTGTCCATTGGATCTAGAAAAGCACAACTGTCCTCGACAGGGATAGTTGTACGCTTCGCTAGGGTAGAGACTCCTCCCTCCACCTTAGGGACCGTTTGCCACAAGTCCCGTGTAGTGGCATCTATAGGAAACATCTTTTTAAAAACAGGAGGGGGAGAGAACGGTACACCTGGTCTATCCCATTCCTTAGTAATAATTTCTGAAAACCTCTTAGGTATTGGAAAAACATCAGTGTAAACAGGCACTGCATAGTATTTATCCAATTTACACAATTTCTCTGGGACTACAATGGCGTCACAGTCATCCAGAGTTGCTAAAACCTCCCTGAGCAACATGCGGAGGTGTTCAATCTTAAATTTAAATGTAGACATATCAGAATCAGGTTGAAGTGTCTTCCCTGAGTCAGAAAAATCACCCACAGATAGAAGCTCTCCTTCTTCGGCTTCTGCGTTAGGCTCCAAAAAGGGAGAGTACAGGCATATTCACCGCCACTGCAACTCTCAATACCAGCGGTGCTTACGGACGCGGCCAGCTTAAAAAACGTGCTTGTGCACGATTCCCCCATAGGAAACAATGGGGCAGTTTGAGCTGAAAAAAAAACCTAACACCTGCAAAAAAGCAGCGTTCAGCTCCTAACGCAGCCCCATTGTTTCCTATGGGGAAACACTTCCCAAGTCTGCACCTAACACCCTAACATGTACCCCGAGTCTAAACACCCCTAACCTTACTCTTATTAACCCCTAATCTGCCGCCCCCGCTATCGCTGACCCCTGCATATTATTTTTAACCCCTAATCTGCCGCTCCGTACACCGCCGCAACCTACGTTATCCCTATGTACCCCTAATCTGCTGCCCCTAACACCGCCGATCCCTATATTATATTTATTAACCCCTAATCTGCCGCCCCCATCGTCGCCGCCACCTACCTACAATTATTAACCCCTAATCTGCCGACCGGACCTCACCGCTACTCTAATAAATGTATTAACCCCTAAAGCTAAGTCTAACTCTAACCCTAACACCCCCCTAAGTTAAATATAATTTTATTCTAACGAAATAAAATAATTCTTATTAAATAAATTAATCCTATTTAAAGCTAAATACTTACCTGTAAAAGATTCAATCAGCCAATCAGATTTTTCCTACCTTAATTCCGATTGGCTGATAGAATCCTATCAGCCAATCGGAATTCGAGGGACGCCATCTTGGATGACGTCATTTAAAGGAGGTTAGAAGAGGATGGTCCCGCTCTGCGCCGGATTGAAGAAGATAGAAGATGCCGCTTGGATGAAGATGTTTGCCGGTCCGGATCTCCTCTTCTTGCTGGATAGGATGAAGCCTTCGGAGCCTCTTCTGGACCTCTTCTTGCCGGATAGGAGGAAGACTTCGGACCCTCTTCTGGACGGATCAGTGATACCCGGCGTGGTGAAGACAAGGTAGGAAGATCTTCAGGGGCTTAGTGTTAGGTTTTTTAAGGGGGGTTTGGGTTAGATTAGGGGTATGTGGGTGGTGGGTTGTAATGTTGGGGGGGGGGGGTATTGTATGTTTTTTTACAGGCAAAAGAGCAGAATTCTTTGGGGCATGCCCCGCAAAAGGCCCTTTTAAGGGCTGGTAAGGTAAAAGAGCTGTAATTTTTTTATTTTAGAATAGGGTAGGGCATTTTTTTATTTTGGGGGGCTTTGTTATTTTTTTTTGTTTCAAATGTTTTTTATTTTCAACAATAAAAGTGTACAAACAACAGTACGATCTAAGCGTACTACAAATACAGGTTACATGTACATCAATGGGTAAGTATCAAATCGCAACAAGTATTAATGTCATAACAAAAATGGCTTAGCAATGCGGATTCCGGTTCTCTCCAACACACAAAGGGTAGCCAGCTGGATCCGGATACCATAGCATAAATGGGGGGGGGAGGTCGGAGGATGGCCGGGAAAAGGGGGGGAGTGAGGGGACGTCTTAAGGGTTGAATTCACCATAGTATATGAGGATCACTTCTGCAATGAAGGGGAATAGGTCGAAAAGAGAGAGAGAGGGCCTTGACTCCTTCCCTCGGATAAGAGATTTCTATTTACACCTCAAAGCTTGGGAGCCAATGGGTATTAAATCTGTCCTTCCAGTCTGACCAGATTAACTCAAAAGAGTCTAACTTATCCCTAGTGTAGTATATATTTTTTTCCATTGAGTAAATGTAGGCCATCAAGGAGACTACGTCTGACCAAGCGGGGGGGCTGGTTCTGTTCCAGGCCCTAGCTATTGAAAGCTTAACAGCAGAGAATAAATAAATGCATAGTGTACCCTGGTGTCTAGGTAGTTTGTGTGTACCTAAATGAAAAAGGGCCACCCCAGGTGTCTTGAGGATATGTATTCCCATGTTTGCTAATGTAGCGAAGCTTTGATTCCATAGCGATTGGAGTTTGGGGCAATGCCACCAGATGTGGAGCATGTCACCATTGTGGGCGCATTCCCTCCAGCAAGCCGCTGAGGCTGCAGGGAAGAGTGCGGCCAACCTAGTTGGCACGTAGTACCAATGCATGAGAAGCTTAATGTACGTTTCATATATATTGACACAGTGTAATACCTTTTTTGTAAGTAGGAGTGTGCGGTGCCATTCCTCCACTGGGATTGATATGTTCAGCCTCTGCTCCCATTTAAGGATGTGGGGGGCCTTATCTACAGGAGTCCTTTTTTATTTTTTAGGGGGCTTAGAGTAGGTGTAATTAGTTTAAAAATCTTGTAATTTTTTTTTATTTTTTGTAATTTAGTGTGTTTTTTTTTGTAATTTAGTGTTTGTTTGTTTTTTGTAATTTAGTTAGGTTGATTTAATTGTAGATAATTGTAGATAGTTTATTTAATTAATTTATTGATAGTGTAGTGTTAGGTTTAATTGTAACTTAGGTTAGGATTTATTTTACAGGTAATTTTGTAATTATTTTAACTAGGTAACTATTAAATAGTTATTAACTATTTAATAGCTATTGTACCTGGTTAAAATAAATACAAAGTTGCCTGTAAAATAAATATAAATCATAAAATAGCTACAATATAATTATTTGTTATATTGTAGCTATATTAGGGTTTATTTTACAGGTAAGTATTTAGATTTAAATAGGAATAATTTATTTAATAAGATTTATTTTATTTCGTTAGATTTAAATTATATTTAACTTAGGGGGGTGTTAGGGTTAGGGTTAGACTTAGCTTTAGGGGTTAATACATTTATTAGAGTAACGGCGAGGTCCGGTCGGCAGATTAGGGGTTAATACTTGAAATTAGGTGTCGGCGATGTTAGGGAGGGCAGATTAGGGGGTAATAAATATTATGTAGGGGTCGGCGATGTTAGGGGCAGCAGATTAGGGGTACATAGGGATAATATAGGTTGCGGCGGTGTGCGGTCGGCAGATTAGGGGTTAAAAAATTTAATAGAGTGGCGGCGATGTGGGGGGGCCTCGGTTTAGGGGTACATAGGTAGTTTATGGGTGTTGGTGTACTTTAGAGCACAGTAGTTAAAAGTTTTATGAACCGGCGTTAGCCCAGAAAGCTCTTAACTCCTGGCTTTTTTCTGCGGCTGGAGTTTTGTCGTTAGATTTCTAACGCTCACTTCAGCCAAGACTCTAAATACCGGCGTTAGAAAGATCCCATTGAAAAGATAGGATACGCAATTGACGTAAGGGGATCTGCAGTATGGAAAAGTCGCGGCTGGAAAGTGAGCGTTAGACCCTTTCCTGACTGACTCTAAATACCAGCGGGCGGCCATAACCAGCTTTAGGACCCCCTAACGCTGGTTTTGACGGCTAACGCAGAACTCTAAATCTAGGCGAATGTTTGTAAAACTGAATTGTGGGTGTGGTGGGGGGTGTATTTATAGGCATTTTGAGATTTGGGAAACTTTGTCCCTCCTGGTAGGAATGTATATCCCATACGTCACTATCTCATGGACTCTTGCCAATTACATATACTATAGACTGTAGTCAAATCTAGAATAGTATGAGAACCTGATGAGGTGAAAATACCAAAGATATGCTGGAAGAGGAGGGAGTAAGTGTAATGGCAAGTGACCTGTGTCAAATATAGCAGTCGCTATCCAAATTAGCAGGAGAATAAATGATGTAAGCAATCAAGTCCAGCAATATAAACATATAAAAATGTCTAATAGTGCAAAGTAATGGCGGTATAATATCACTCGTATTCCGTTTTAGACATAGTGTAGTGAAATTACCTCCAAGTGAGCAGAAAAACATTTAAAGCACCATGGCTGTAAGTTGCTTGTAGGCACCAAGTACCTGCCGGCTTACCCAATAGCCCCTACGAAGACCAGGCTCCGTCACAAAATCTTGTTACCAGACATCCTCATGAAGACCAGGCTCCGTCACGGATTTCAGGGAGAGAGAGAACCGCAACACTCTGTGCTGTTCCGTCTGCTTCGATCCACGCCGAGACAGTTTGAAACCGGAAGTCTTACTCTCCACCACGTGATCCAATAGGACGCTGAGAAAGCGGGGGCTCGTCTTGCGGCTCGTCTTGCGGCTAATCCCTCTGGGCCAATGCCAGCGCAGGTACTCGGATTCTCCTTGCTAGACAGGAAACTTGAGGTGAAGGCCGAACATAGTGGCTGCCATAGAGGAAGCATTGCTGCTTAATGGGCAAAAGACATCCAACCAAGTGAAAAGAATTAAGCAGCAACGATGATAGTAAAATTAAAACTTAGCATTTATTGATGCAAAAAAGTAAAACAGTCCATGGAGGGACAGAGGTACAACAAGGAAATACAGTATACGCGTTTCGGCTGTCGCCGTAATCACTACTGCTGAATAAAAGTTACATGCATACTCATTTAAAAAGGGTGTGCATAGCCCTGATTGGTTAAGAGCTCAAATAAGGAAACTCCTTACATGAAATTGCAAGTGTACCACTATTCAACTAACAATATAAGTATCGAAGTTAAATACATATATATATATCTTTTAACAGATATTACACACAATATATTCTGTGTTACACATATATACCAGCAACATCGTAAGAACCTGAAAAATGACAACATTAAATAGATGCAGAAATAGAACCCATAAAACATATGCAAATGTTACATTTATAACACTTGTGAGCTAAAGGTGTCTATATCTATGCCTGCATGCACATCAGACACAAGACTGAACTTGATACACAGTTGTAAATTGAAATGCATACAAACATGCCTACATGCATTTAATGGAAAGACACATAGATATCAGCAAAACATTAGCAAATGCTGATATTATCAATACCTTAAATGTAAAACTATATATATCCAACACATATGAGAAACAGGGGTAGCCCAAATATTGTTATGAAAATACACCTCATATAAAAGTAAACCAGAATTTGTACCTGCAGATGTATATAAATGTACACCAGTATAGATAAGTACCAAGCGCAAGACCTGCACTTGCTACACACATATGAATTAAATGTCATGCATGTGTACATACATATACATACACAGCTCAGCTATTCCCAAAAATTGATCAAATCATACTCAGCATTTAGTCCAAAAGGGACTTTAGTGGAAAGTTTAAATATCCACAGCATTTCACGTTTCTCAAGACGTTTTTGTCTATCCCCACCTCTTTTAGGATGCGGTATGAAATCAATAGCTTGCCATCTAAAGGAGGAGGCCTCCTTATTATGTTTAATACAAAAATGTTGGACTATAGGTGAGGATGACTTCCCTACTCTAATTGTGGATAGATGTTCCCTTATCCGAGATCTTATGTCTCGTGTCGTAAGTCCAACGTATTGGACATTACACAAAATGCAAGTAATGAGATAGATGACATACTGCAAAGTACAATTTAAACAATAGTTAATATCAAATGTGCGTTGGGTGACTGTAGATGTAAATGTGTTTGATATAGTGACATAGTCGCATGGTTTGCATCTGCTATTCCCACATCTAAACATGCCTTTAGATGTTAGCCATGAACTCAATGTGGCGGCTGGAAAGTGAGCGTTAGACCCTTTCCTGACTGACTCTAAATACCAGCGGGCGGCCATAACCAGCTTTAGGACCCCCTAACGCTGGTTTTGACGGCTAACGCAGAACTCTAAATCTAGGCGAATGTTTGTAAAACTGAATTGTGGGTGTGGTGGGGGGTGTATTTATAGGCATTTTGAGGTTTGGGAAACTTTGTCCCTCCTGGTAGGAATGTATATCCCATACGTCACTATCTCATGGACTCTTGCCAATTACATATACTATAGACTGTAGTCAAATCTAGAATAGTATGAGAACCTGATGAGGTGCCCCAGATGAAAACCAAGAGATGTTTGGGGCAACATAAGGTAAAGTATTTGCAGCCAAAAATAGAAACCTTGTGCTAGTTAGTCCAAGATTATGTAACCCCTATATATCTTTCTAAATATTCTGGCACTTACTGTGCAACAGGCCCCCAATACATCTTTAGTTATATTTATTATTTGGCACATAATAGGGTAAAGAAGGCTTCTGTTGGTATCTAGTATGTCTCAACTACATGCTTTATATCTCTAAGATCTTAGCTAAGCAGGATATTTATAACTAGAAACTAAGAAATGCAGTTTGACTCAGTGACCACAATTGTAGAGAAAAATATATGCCCTGATAGCATAAACAACATTAAAGGCAATCATAGACACATGTATAATGCTGCATATTATTTGCAAAATATCAACAATAAGCATCATAAGGTTGTACATAGAATAAAAAAGTCATGGGGTTATGTGAATTGCAATAACAAGAGTATTAAGGACCAACATATAGAACTGTATAGATCTCATTATGGTGCCCAACAACCACAGTTATAGAAAAACCTGATTCGGGGGAACTAAGGCTTCTGCTACAAAGCGTCCAGCATCACCCAACTCCAGCTTTTGTACAGCATCTGTGAGGTAAGTTGAAATTAACCTGGAGAACGAACCAGCATGAAGTATAGTCCCAGACAGGAGGCATGGCCGACTGAGTCCGCAACCATTCCTTCGTCAGTGATCCCTCGCTGCATCTGCTCCGCTGTATGCTGTGGGCCAGAGTCCTGACTTCGTCAAGGTGCCTAATGAAACCTGAGGCTCTCACTTCTCGCTTGACTGCAAAACCCACATTACCCCCGAGGAGAGCGGCCGCATCCCATTCCAGGGGAGCCGAGGGCAGCATCACATATTCTGTGCCACACATCTCAGGTAGGATTTGTTTAGGCTGCTCCTTACTTCGTGGTGCTATGGGTTTAGGCGTTTGGTTAGAGCTGTGCAGCACCGTCTGCTGAGTCATCTTTGGTCGCGTGTCTGTGTATTGAGTAGGCCACTCCGCGTCTATAGCCTCCTGAATATCCTCATGTGCGTCTATTGAACTCATGGCTAACCTGCAGTCTATCAGTTGCCCCAAAGCCTATAGTTCAGTTCTTAATATAATATGAAAATCCTCCATGTTGCTATCTTTATATGATGTTCTTGCTTATGTAGTAGGTCATAGCAGGTGAATACTGCTCTACTTGGATCACATGGTTATCTGAGGGGGGGTGATATATGAATGTGATGATGTTGCGGCCTGTATTTAAGGCCCTAACAGTTTGGGCCCAGCATATAGAATCATAAAAATTAAGGCATCCTACAGCTTCATGTCTTCTCCTTTGTTGGCTTAATAAGTTACAGAGCAGGATGCTAAGATTGAGGGGGGATAGATGGCAGAAAGCCAATAAAAAAGTATCCTTCTCATCCACTGATGTGGAGTCCTCAGATCCAGAAACCACTTCACAAGTGTCATCAGCCAATGAAAGTGGCTCTGCAGCACCGTCATCAGCTTAAGATTCAGGTGATGATTCAGTATCTATTCCAACTACTTCCCAATCAAGTGTCCCTTTAGGACTACCTGCAGACGCTGGACGAGGCGGTCACAAAGGAGAAAAAAGAAACTACAGGAGGACCAAGAAATAACAAGCACTGGATTAACATTATGAATCTTTATGATTACAATCTTACAAATGAAGAGATCTCACTTTTGTCTAGAGGGCTTGGTTTTGCACCCACCAACCAATTTTCAGTGTTTGATACTATTATTGACGTCAACAGATTCCTACGCAATTTAACACTCAAGACGTTTTTTGATCTGGAATACTCGTCTACTCCCCATGATGACTCCAATCAAGCCATTGCAGTTACAAATTCTGCTCCTGCCCTAGCTGTGGAAAAAATGACAGACTTTAAAGATTGCTGTGCTTTGGAGGTTATGAGAGATCTTTCAGGGAGTGGGGATCTACCCATTGGTCATACTACTCTATTCGTCATTCCTCCTAAAATAAAGAATAAGGATTTTTATCCTATTCAGGTTAGAGGGCCTTACATAAATGCCTTTCAAAGCTGTGTTGAAAGGGATTTATTAAAATTAGCTAGTGATGTAGATCAAAAAAAGTCCAAACTTGCATAATAAAAGTAACCTTTCTCGTAAAGAATTGTCTGCCTTAAACCAATTAAAAACAAATGATAACCTTGTTATTAGGAATGCAGATAAGGGCCCTCCATTGTCCTCCTTAATAAGGTTGACTATTTTGGGGAAGCAGAAAGACAATTATCAGATAATGTCACTTACCGCATCCTTTCAACTGATCCTACCACAAAATTAAAAAAAGATTTGGACACATTATTGGAGGATGGAATATCTTTGGGCATCATTAATAAGAGAGATGCGGAACTTTTAGTTCCCAAATCACCAGTCATTCCAATCTTCCATCATGTGCCCAAAATACACAAAAACTTAACATCACCCCCGGGAAGGCCCATTTTCTCAGGCATAGGTTCTCAATCCTCCAACCCATTGTTACCAATTTATACAGCTACCTTAGGGATTCAGGCCATCTTTTACAAAATTTGAAAATAATTAAATGGCAGGAGTCTTATTGTTGGGCAGTTGTTGACATAGAGTCCCTCTATTCAAGAATCCCTCATTATTTAGGAATTAGAGCCATTAAGTGGTTTCTAGATAGAGACACGTTATATGCTGAGGCAGAAAAATTGTTTTTGTGTGAATGTTTGGAGTTCCTGCTGACTCACAACTATTTTCTATTTAACCACACTTTTTATCTTTAACTCGGTGGTACGGCTATGGTGGCTAAATTTGCCCCCTCATATGCTAATTTGTTTGTGGGTTGGTGGGAACTCCAACACATATTTTCAGACAATTATAAATTTATGGAGAATACCATTCTATATAATCGATTCATCAATGATATGATATTTATAATTGACACCTCATCTACCACATTTTTTAATTACCTCAATGACAACAATGTGGAATTGAGATTTACTGGTGAAATTTACCCTGTAACAGTCAACTTCTTGGATTTGACACTAAAAGGCAAAGTACACACAAATACTATCATTTCCAGCACATATCGCAAATCCACAGCAGGTAACACTATTTTACATGCTCACTCAACTCATCCCCCTCATTTATTAAATTCCATTCCTAAAAGTCAATTCCTCAGACTAAGAAGGAATACAAATGATGAGAACACATATACAAATCAATCAGAGGAATTAAAGGCTAGACTTTTAAAGAGGGGTTATAAAGAGAACATACTCAATCAGCTACAGGAGGAAGCAAAGCACAGCCATACGGTCACTAAAAAACAAAATAACTTGTTTGCTGAGGAATCTGTAGTCTTTAGCACCCCATATTCCATCCATTATGATAAGATTGTTTCTATTTTGAAGAAATATTTAAAATTGCTACATAATGATCAACATTTGGCACCATACATCACTAAATGTAGATTTGTTTCTAGAAAGCCAGAAACTTTAGGCTCCAGATTGTCCCCAAGTATGGTCCAAACATAAAAAACCTATAGCAACAGAACTTGGCTGCATAAGAAGGGTAATTTCAAATGTAATAATTTTAATTGCATAGCCTGTCAATTAGTCACATTAGGGCATTGTTTTGCCTCAGTAAACAACAGGTCTTTTGAAATTAACTTCTATGCTTCATGCAGAACCAAATGGGTGGTTTATCTTATCACCTGCAATCACTGTCATTCACAATATGTGGGTCAGACCTCCCGTGAGTTCCACAAAAGAGTTAGAGAACATGTAAGGGATGTCAAGAATTACAAAAAGGAGTCTTCTATAGCTAAACACTTTAATGAGGAGCATTTCACTAATACTTCCAATTTTGGAGTCCAGATTATAGAAATTGTAAAAAGACACCCAAGAGGGGGTGATAGACACAAGTCTTTAACAAAACGAGAATTATTCTGGATTCTAAAATTGGATACTAGATATCCTAATGGTATGAATTTAGAGTGGGATATATCATATTTCACAGATTAATGTATACATATATCTTTCATTTATTATCATTTTAATTATTGGTGACATTTATAGAATAATCACATTATAATATCATAATAAATTACTTTATGCATAACTACATATTTATTTATGTTAAATAATTAGAATATTTACATTCATATTTTTGTTGTTTTTTGTTTAAGTAGGGGGGTTTCATTCATTCATTTATTTATCATTCAACTCTTTTTCCACATTTCTTTCATATGTTAAAAAAGTCACATGTGTACCAATGAGCTATCAATTCCAGAACATAACCATTTTTCTTGTATTATATGTTTTATTGTAACTATTGTTTTTTATGTTTACTGCTGCCAATTCCACCTTTAGCCCGGGAAGGGGGCGTGGCAGACTGGGGTCTGTTTCATGGACACTGATTGGCTATGGCTCCCTTTATAGGGCATGGATGGGTTTGCACTAGTTATGTCCTATGATTAAGTGCCGATAGAGGTGCGAAACGCGTCAGGATAATCACTGTCCTGGACCCTTGTCTGTATTTGCATCTCCTATGCATTTTTAATATTTAACTAATAAAGCAATTCATTTTTTATCCCCTGAGTGCACCAGATTCTCTTGCTTTTTCGAACCCAAAGTATTTATCTAGGTCCATTTTGGTATATTTCATGTCACCATTTCACAGCCAAATGCGATCAAATAAAAAAATCGTTAACCTTTTCACAAACTTTATGTTTCTCACTGAAATTATTTACCAAAAACTTGTGCAATTATGGCACAAATTGTTGTAAATGCTTCTCTGGGATCCCCTTTGTTCAGAAATAGAAAAGACATTTCTGGCTTTGGCATTACTTTTTGGTAAATAGAAGGCTGCTAGATGCCACTGCGTACCACACTTGTATTATGCCCAGTAGTGAAGGGGTTAATTAGGTAAACATAAAGGGACAGAAGCGCCACATGGCCCAATATTGTATGGAACAAAGATAATGGTATATGTGACAATTGCACTCACATGTGGTAGGACACCACTAGTGGTGTGGACGGAATGATCTGGGATCAAATGCAGTCACCCAGAAGACTGGCCTGTGGTGGATATTCAGATATCTGTAGAGAAGACAAGGGTGCCTATATGGCCTAGTATTGTTCGAACTACCGGTGAGAAGTAAGGTAAAATATACACTCACATTTAGTAGAGCACCTCCCTTGGTGCTATAGAGGCAAGCTGGGATCAATAAAGTCACCCAGTAGACTTATTCTCCAGTAGTCAGGACCTCCCAGTAGTCCAGTCTCAGAGTGAGGAAGTGTAACAAAAAAATGTGGTAAGGCAGCAAGTGGTAAGTTTGACAAAACTTACTTTATTAAAATAGGTAAAAACAATTGCAACGCGTTTCTCAGCCAACCAGTGGCTGTTTCATCAGTTAATTAGGTAGCTTGTAGGGTTAATTTTAGCTTTAGTGTAGTGTAGTAGACAACCCAAAGTATTGATCTAGGCCCATTTTGGTATAGTTCTTGCCACCTTTTCACCGTCAAATGCGATCAAATAAAAAAAATAGTTAATTTTCACTAACTTTAGGTTTCGCACTGAAATTATTTACAAACAGCTTGTGCAATTATGGCACAAATGGTTGCAAATGCTTCTCTGGGATCCCCTTTGTTCAGAAATAGCAAACATATATGGCTTTGGCATTGCTTTTTGGTAATTAGAAGGCTGCTAAATGCCGCTGCACACCACACTTGTATTATACCCAGCAGTGAAAGGGTTAAGTAGGTAGCTTGTAGGGTTAATTTTAGCTTTAGTGTAGAGATCAGCCTCCCAACCCCCTGATCCCTCCCTGACCCCCCTCAAACAGCTCTCTTCCTTCCCCCACCTCACAATTGTCACCGCCATCTTAAGTACTGGCAGAAAGTCTGCCAGTAATAAAATAAAAGGATATATATATATATATATATGGTATAGAAAGAGATTGGTTACGTGGAAGATAAGAGTTCTCTCTCAAACCGCCACTGGGAGGCGCTTTAATATATTGTACAGGTGGGAAAAGCTGCTGTGTGTGTGTATAAAAAAATGACAAGATGTATGTTCCCTTAAATATATCTGTCACTATTAAGTGATATGTGAAAGACAAGAATTGATACACTTCACTGCGCTGTGCCCTTTATAATAAAAGCTTAACGATTTTGTTAGAGAAATTGTAAATTATTAACCGATGTTGAACCTTGTTTAGATTATACGGATCCCTAATTTTGAGAGTGTAGGTACTGTGTGATATAGGTTCTTTTTTTTTTAAAATACACTAAACTTTGTGCAAAACCGTAAGTTGATACACAATATATCAGTCACATTCTTACATGCAGGCATTAAGATAAACTATATATGCAGTTGAATTAGTTTAAAAGGAGTTTCAAACTTGAATTTAAAAAAGTTCAATAGATCCTATTTAGGACACTATAAGTAGGTTGAATCGATAAATAAATGGAAGTTCAGAGTAAAACAAAATGCAACAAAGTCTCTGCAAATCAATGCGGTTACACAGAATTGTATCCCTTATCAGGCTTCTATCTTACTTACAGCAGGCACCCTCAATCGTATGAGGTAAGGATGGTGCACATCATAGGAGATCTGGTCTTTCTTTCTTTCTTGGGGTTATCCGTCTGTGTAATTCGTGCTTCTTTGGAGTGTAGTAAGAACTTCCTAATAGATCCGTTATTCATTTCTTTCCCACAACTCTCTATTCCTGTCTGTACAATTTGTGTTCTTGTGGTATTAAACTTCCTTGTAGTTTGTATTGATCGTCTCATCTGGTTTATGCCCACCTTTATAAGTGTACATCCCACACCCTAGTTCACAGATCTGCCTCTCACCGGAATTCCCCACGGCGTCCAACTCACACAACTACGCATGCGAGATCGGTGTCACGGAAGTCTGTATGGGCCAACTTGTATCCTCCGCTCGTCTTTTTCTGGTGACTTATTTTGTAACTGCCGCTCGCTAGCTTTCACTTTCCATACATTTATTTCCCTTAATGTAGCGGGTGCGCGTGCACACGCCCCCCTCGTGCGCTCCCGGCCACTTGCGCACACTTGAGGAACAGGATCTGGAACTGCCTCCAGCGATGGGCCGCCCACCCACCTCCCTGCTATGGCTCCCACCCACTAACAATTGGCACCATCGCTGGCCGATGCAGAGAGGGCCACAGAGTGGCTCTCTTTGCATCAATGGCTAACAAAAGAGTATCGCAGGATGCCTCAATATTGAGGCATCACTGCAATACCCTGAAAGTAAGAATCTAACGTCAGATGCGCCTATGAACTAGTATAAACTGTGATGTGTTACACTATTACAAATAAGTGAAAAATGTGATGACTAATGATATATTATAAACACTAATCCCATAATCACTGTGATAAATAAAAAATAAAATGAATACAAAGTGTGTAATACAAAACACAAAACTGACACTAATAAAAAACAAAGTCCATAATACTATAACCAAAAGTTGCAAACCAAGAGTGCAAAATCAGTCATATAGGAAAGTCCACACTATTGTTGGAAAAGAATGAGGTTCCCAGGCTGCAAAACTCCTTCCAAATGCTTGATTGGCCAAACACACGATCTGCAGATAAAAAATAAGAGAAGAGGCGCCAAATAGTGTGTATCATACGGATAATGAGCAACACACCCCAAACAATGCCTTCTACTTACAAGAGACAACGCACTTGAAAAGTGCCACAAACGCCTTCTGAACAATTAGCAGCTGTCCAGATAGCTGATCAGAGTCTTATGTCCCGCCGGTTGGAGGTGTAGATGTAAGAGATAAAAAAAACAGGGGCACCGCAATAGTGTATATTAGTGAGTCAAAACACTATACGAACAACAAAGAGATATACTCACAATGTATCAGGCACTTGATAAGTGCCACAATAGCCTTCTGGACACTTTACAGATGTCCAGCACACTGAGTTCTCTGGCACAAACACACCATTTACGCTGGTTACTCTTGATTCAGGTGAACAGATTTTCAGCCCACTCCGTGATACGATACCAATGATTATGTAGTGGATAGAGGTTATCCCATGGAACTAATGACTACTATTAAAATGTAAGCCGTGATATTAAAAATAAAAGATTTATTAAAATCAATCTTGCCACAACGCGTTTCCCGGTAACTTAGACCGCTTCATCAGGTGTAAATAAAAAACATAATTTATGTAAGAACTTACCTGATAAATTCATTTCTTTCATATTAACAAGAGTCCATGAGCTAGTGACGTATGGGATATACATTCCTACCAGGAGGGGCAAAGTTTCCCAAACCTTAAAATGCCTATAAATACACCCCTCACCACACCCACAAATCAGTTTAACGAATAGCCAAGAAGTGGGGTGATAAGAAAAAAAGTGCGAAGCATATAAAATAAGGAATTGGAATAATTGTGCTTTATACAAAAAAATCATAACCACCACAAAAAAGGGTGGGCCTCATGGACTCTTGTTAATATGAAAGAAATGAATTTATCAGGTAAGTTCTTACATAAATTATGTTTTCTTTCATGTAATTAACAAGAGTCCATGAGCTAGTGACGTATGGGATAATGACTACCCAAGATGTGGATCTTTCCACACAAGAGTCACTAGAGAGGGAGGGATAAAATAAAGACAGCCAATTCCTGCTGAAAATAATCCACACCCAAAATAAAGTTTAACAAAAAACATAAGCAGAAGATTCAAACTGAAACCGCTGCCTGAAGAACTTTTCTACCAAAAACTGCTTCAGAAGAAGAAAATACATCAAAATGGTAGAATTTAGTAAAAGTATGCAAAGAGGACCAAGTTGCTGCTTTGCAGATCTGGTCAACCGAAGCTTCATTCCTAAACGCCCAGGAAGTAGATACTGACCTAGTAGAATGAGCTGTAATTCTTTGAGGCGGAATTTTACCCGACTCAACATAGGCAAGATGAATTAAAGATTTCAACCAAGATGCCAAAGAAATGGCAGAAGCTTTCTGGCCTTTCCTAGAACCGGAAAAGATAACAAATAGACTAGAAGTCTTACGGAAAGATTTCGTAGCTTCAACATAATATTTCAAAGCTCTAACAACATCCAAAGAATGCAATGATTTCTCCTTAGAATTCTTAGGATTAGGACATAATGAAGGAACCACAATTTCTCTACTAATGTTGTTGGAATTCACAACTTTAGGTAAAAATTCAAAAGAAGTTCGCAACACCGCCTTATCCTGATGAAAAATCAGAAAAGGAGACTCACACGAAAGAGCAGATAATTCAGAAACTCTTCTAGCAGAAGAGATGGCCAAAAGGAACAAAACTTTCCAAGAAAGTAATTTAATGTCCAATGAATGCATAGGTTCAAACGGAGGAGCTTGAAGAGCTCCCAGAACCAAATTCAAACTCCAAGGAGGAGAAATTGACTTAATGACAGGTTTTATACGAACCAAAGCTTGTACAAAACAATGAATATCAGGAAGAATAGCAATCTTTCTGTGAAAAAGAACAGAAAGAGCGGAGATTTGTCCTTTCAAAGAACTTGCGGACAAACCCTTATCTAAACCATCCTGAAGAAACTGTAAAATTCTCGGTATTCTAAAAGAATGCCAAGAAAAATGATGAGAAAGACACCAAGAAATATAAGTCTTCCAGACTCTATAATATATCTCTCGAGATACAGATTTACGAGCCTGTAACATAGTATTAATCACGGAGTCAGAGAAACCTCTATGACCAAGAATCAAGCGTTCAATCTCCATACCTTTAAATTTAAGGATTTCAGATCCGGATGGAAAAAAGGACCTTGTGACAGAAGGTCTGGTCTTAACGGAAGAGTCCATGGCTGGCAAGATGCCATCCGGACAAGATCCGCATACCAAAACCTGTGAGGCCATGCCGGAGCTATTAGCAGAACAAACGAGCATTCCCTCAGAATCTTGGAGATTACTCTTGGAAGAAGAACTAGAGGCGGAAAGATATAGGCAGGATGATACTTCCAAGGAAGTGATAATGCATCCACTGCCTCCGCCTGAGGATCCCGGGATCTGGACAGATACCTGGGAAGTTTCTTGTTTAGATGAGAGGCCATCAGATCTATCTCTGGAAGCCCCCACAATTGAACAATCTGAAGAAATACCTCTGGGTGAAGAGACCATTCGCCCGGATGCAACGTTTGGCGACTGAGATAATCCGCTTCCCAATTGTCTACACCTGGGATATGAACCGCAGAGATTAGACAGGAGCTGGATTCCGCCCAAACCAAAATTCGAGATACTTCTTTCATAGCCAGAGGACTGTGAGTCCCTCCTTGATGATTGATGTATGCCACAGTTGTGACATTGTCTGTCTGAAAACAAATGAACGATTCTCTCTTCAGAAGAGGCCAAAACTGAAGAGCTCTGAAAACTGCACGGAGTTCCAAGATATTGATCGGTAATCTCACCTCCTGAGATTCCCAAACTCCTTGTGCCGTCAGAGATCCCCACACAGCTCCCCAACCTGTGAGACTTGCATCTGTTGAAATTACAGTCCAGGTCGGAAGAACAAAAGAAGCCCCCTGAATTAAACGATGGTGATCTGTCCACCACGTTAGAGAGTGCCGAACAATCGGTTTTAAAGATATTAATTGATATATCTTTGTGTAATCCCTGCACCATTGGTTCAGCATACAGAGCTGAAGAGGTCGCATGTGAAAACGAGCAAAGGGGATCGCGTCCGATGCAGCAGTCATAAGACCTAGAATTTCCATGCATAAGGCTACCGAAGGGAATGATTGAGACTGAAGGTTTCGACAGGCTGTAATCAATTTTAGACGTCTCTTGTCTGTTAAAGACAAAGTCATGGACACTGAATCTATCTGGAAACCCAGAAAGGTTACCCTTGTTTGAGGAATCAAAGAACTTTTTGGTAAATTGATCCTCCAACCATGATCTTGAAGAAACAACACAAGTCGATTCGTATGAGACTCTGCTAAATGTAAAGACGGAGCAAGTACCAAGATATCGTCCAAATAAGGAAATACCACAATACCCTGTTCTCTGATTACAGACAGAAGGGCACCGAGAATCTTTGTGAAAATTCTTGGAGCTGTAGCAAGGCCAAACGGTAGAGCCACAAATTGGTAATGCTTGTCTAGAAAAGAGAATCTCAGGAACTGATAATGATCTGGATGAATTGGAATATGCAGATATGCATCCTGTAAATCTATTGTGGACATATAATTCCCTTGCTGAACAAAAGGCAATATAGTCCTTACAGTTACCATCTTGAACGTTGGTATCCTTACATAACGATTCAATAATTTTAGATCCAGAACTGGTCTGAAGGAATTCTCCTTCTTTGGTACAATGAAGAGATTTGAATAAAACCCCATCCCCTGTTCCGGAACTGGAACTGGCATAATTACTCCAGCCAACTCTAGATCTGAAACACAATTCAGAAATGCTTGAGCTTTCACTGGATTTACTGGGACATGGGAAAGAAAAAACATAATTTATGTAAGAACTTACCTGATAAATTCATTTCTTTCATATTAACAAGAGTCCATGAGCTAGTGACGTATGGGATATACATTCCTACCAGGAGGGGCAAAGTTTCCCAAACCTTAAAATGCCTATAAATACACCCCTCACCACACCCACAAATCAGTTTAACGAATAGCCAAGAAGTGGGGTGATAAGAAAAAAGTGCGAAGCATATAAAATAAGGAATTGGAATAATTGTGCTTTATACAAAAAAATCATAACCACCACAAAAAAGGGTGGGCCTCATGGACTCTTGTTAATATGAAAGAAATGAATTTATCAGGTAAGTTCTTACATAAATTATGTTTTCTTTCATGTAATTAACAAGAGTCCATGAGCTAGTGACGTATGGGATAATGACTACCCAAGATGTGGATCTTTCCACACAAGAGTCACTAGAGAGGGAGGGATAAAATAAAGACAGCCAATTCCTGCTGAAAATAATCCACACCCAAAATAAAGTTTAACAAAAAACATAAGCAGAAGATTCAAACTGAAACCGCTGCCTGAAGAACTTTTCTACCAAAAACTGCTTCAGAAGAAGAAAATACATCAAAATGGTAGAATTTAGTAAAAGTATGCAAAGAGGACCAAGTTGCTGCTTTGCAGATCTGGTCAACCGAAGCTTCATTCCTAAACGCCCAGGAAGTAGATACTGACCTAGTAGAATGAGCTGTAATTCTTTGAGGCGGAATTTTACCCGACTCAACATAGGCAAGATGAATTAAAGATTTCAACCAAGATGCCAAAGAAATGGCAGAAGCTTTCTGGCCTTTCCTAGAACCGGAAAAGATAACAAATAGACTAGAAGTCTTACGGAAAGATTTCGTAGCTTCAACATAATATTTCAAAGCTCTAACAACATCCAAAGAATGCAATGATTTCTCCTTAGAATTCTTAGGATTAGGACATAATGAAGGAACCACAATTTCTCTACTAATGTTGTTGGAATTCACAACTTTAGGTAAAAATTCAAAAGAAGTTCGCAACACCGCCTTATCCTGATGAAAAATCAGAAAAGGAGACTCACACGAAAGAGCAGATAATTCAGAAACTCTTCTAGCAGAAGAGATGGCCAAAAGGAACAAAACTTTCCAAGAAAGTAATTTAATGTCCAATGAATGCATAGGTTCAAACGGAGGAGCTTGAAGAGCTCCCAGAACCAAATTCAAACTCCAAGGAGGAGAAATTGACTTAATGACAGGTTTTATACGAACCAAAGCTTGTACAAAACAATGAATATCAGGAAGAATAGCAATCTTTCTGTGAAAAAGAACAGAAAGAGCGGAGATTTGTCCTTTCAAAGAACTTGCGGACAAACCCTTATCTAAACCATCCTGAAGAAACTGTAAAATTCTCGGTATTCTAAAAGAATGCCAAGAAAAATGATGAGAAAGACACCAAGAAATATAAGTCTTCCAGACTCTATAATATATCTCTCGAGATACAGATTTACGAGCCTGTAACATAGTATTAATCACGGAGTCAGAGAAACCTCTATGACCAAGAATCAAGCGTTCAATCTCCATACCTTTAAATTTAAGGATTTCAGATCCGGATGGAAAAAAGGACCTTGAGACAGAAGGTCTGGTCTTAACGGAAGAGTCCATGGTTGGCAAGATGCCATCCGGACAAGATCCGCATACCAAAACCTGTGAGGCCATGCCGGAGCTATTAGCAGAACAAACGAGCATTCCCTCAGAATCTTGGAGATTACTCTTGGAAGAAGAACTAGAGGCGGAAAGATATAGGCAGGATGATACTTCCAAGGAAGTGATAATGCATCCACTGCCTCCGCCTGAGGATCCCGGGATCTGGACAGATACCTGGGAAGTTTCTTGTTTAGATGAGAGACCATCAGATCTATCTCTGGGAGCCCCCACATTTGAACAATCTGAAGAAATACCTCTGGGTGAAGAGACCATTCGCCCGGATGCAACGTTTGGCGACTGAGATAATCCGCTTCCCAATTGTCTACACCTGGGATATGAACCGCAGAGATTAGACAGGAGCTGGATTCCGCCCAAACCAAAATTCGAGATACTTCTTTCATAGCCAGAGGACTGTGAGTCCCTCCTTGATGATTGATGTATGCCACAGTTGTGACATTGTCTGTCTGAAAACAAATGAACGATTCTCTCTTCAGAAGAGGCCAAAACTGAAGAGCTCTGAAAACTGCACGGAGTTCCAAGATATTGATCGGTAATCTCACCTCCTGAGATTCCCAAACTCCTTGTGCCGTCAGAGATCCCCACACAGCTCCCCAACCTGTGAGACTTGCATCTGTTGAAATTACAGTCCAGGTCGGAAGAACAAAAGAAGCCCCCTGAATTAAACGATGGTGATCTGTCCACCACGTTAGAGAGTGCCGAACAATCAGTTTTAAAGATATTAATTGATATATCTTCGTGTAATCCCTGCACCATTGGTTCAGCATACAGAGCTGAAGAGGTCGCATGTGAAAACGAGCAAAGGGGATCGCGTCCGATGCAGCAGTCATAAGACCTAGAATTTCCATGCATAAGGCTACCGAAGGGAATGATTGAGACTGAAGGTTTCGACAGGCTGTAATCAATTTTAGACGTCTCTTGTCTGTTAAAGACAAAGTCATGGACACTGAATCTATCTGGAAACCCAGAAAGGTTATCCTTGTTTGAGGAATCAAAGAACTTTTTGGTAAATTGATCCTCCAACCATGATCTTGAAGAAACAACACAAGTCGATTCGTATGAGACTCTGCTAAATGTAAAGACGGAGCAAGTACCAAGATATCGTCCAAATAAGGAAATACCACAATACCCTGTTCTCTGATTACAGACAGAAGGGCACCGAGAATCTTTGTGAAAATTCTTGGAGCTGTAGCAAGGCCAAACGGTAGAGCCACAAATTGGTAATGCTTGTCTAGAAAAGAGAATCTCAGGAACTGATAATGATCTGGATGAATCGGAATATGCAGATATGCATCCTGTAAATCTATTGTGGACATATAATTCCCTTGCTGAACAAAAGGCAATATAGTCCTTACAGTTACCATCTTGAACGTTGGTATCCTTACATAACGATTCAATAATTTTAGATCCAGAACTGGTCTGAAGGAATTCTCCTTCTTTGGTACAATGAAGAGATTTGAATAAAACCCCATCCCCTGTTCCGGAACTGGAACTGGCATAATTACTCCAGCCAACTCTAGATTTGAAACACAATTCAGAAATGCTTGAGCTTTCACTGGATTTACTGGGACATGGGAAAGAAAAAATCTCTTTGCAGGAGGTCTCATCTTGAAACCAATTCTGTACCCTTCTGAAACAATGTTCTGAATCCAAAGATTGTGAACAGAACTGATCCAAATTTCTTTGAAAAAACGTAACCTGCCCCCTACCAGCTGAACTGGAATGAGGGCCGTACCTTCATGTGAACTTAGAAGCAGGCTTTGCCTTTCTAGCAGGCTTGGATTTATTCCAGACTGGAGATGGTTTCCAAACTGAAACTGCTCCTGAGGACGAAGGATCAGGCTTTTGTTCTTTGTTGAAACGAAAGGAA
Source organism: Bombina bombina (assembly GCF_027579735.1). NCBI lineage: Eukaryota > Metazoa > Chordata > Amphibia > Anura > Bombinatoridae > Bombina > Bombina bombina. Next base: position 533,885,026 of record NC_069504.1, on the reverse strand, counting down.
CGAAAACAATTGTTAGCCCTGTTTTTACCTTTAGACTTTTTATTCTGTGGTAAAAAAGTTCCTTTCCCACCAGTAACAGTTGAAATAATAGAATCCAACTGAGAACCAAATAATTTGTTTCCCTGGAAAGAAATGGAAAGTAGAGTTGATTTAGAAGCCATATCAGCATTCCAAGTCTTAAGCCATAAAGCTCTTCTGGCTAAGATAGCCAGAGACATAAATCTAACATCAACTCTAATAATATCAAAAATGGCATCACAGATGAAATTATTAGCATGCTGGAGAAGAATAATAATATCATGAGAATCACGATTTGTTACTTGTTGCGCTAGAGTTTCCAACCAAAAAGTTGAAGCTGCAGCAACATCAGCCAATGATATAGCAGGTCTAAGAAGATTACCTGAACATAGATAAGCTTTTCTTAGAAAAGATTCAATTTTTCTATCTAAAGGATCCTTAAACGAGGTACCATCTGATGTAGGAATGGTAGTACGTTTAGCAAGGGTAGAAATAGCCCCATCAACTTTAGGGATTTTGTCCCAAAATTCTAATCTGTCAGGCGGAACAGGATATAATTGCTTAAAACGTTTAGAAGGAGTAAATGAATTACCCAATCTATCCCATTCCTTAGCAATTACTGCAGAAATAGCATTAGGAACAGGAAAGACTTCTGGAATAACCGCAGGAGCTTTAAAAACCTTATCCAAACGTATAGAATTAGTATCAAGAGGACTAGAATCCTCTATTTCTAAAGCAATTAGTACTTCTTTAAGTAAAGAGCGAATAAATTCCATCTTAAATAAATATGAAGATTTATCAGCATCAATCTCTGAGACAGAATCCTCTGAACCAGAAGAGTCCAAAGAATCAGAATGATGGTGTTCATTTAAAAATTCATCTGTAGAGAGAGAAGATTTAAAAGACTTTTTACGTTTACTAGAAGGAGAAATAACAGACAAAGCCTTCTTTATGGATTCAGAAACAAAATCTCTTATGTTATCAGGAACATTCTGCACCTTAGATGTTGAGGGAACTGCAACAGGCAATGGTACATCACTAAAGGAAATATTATCTGCATTAACAAGTTTGTCATGACATTTAATACAAACAACAGCTGGAGGAATAGCTACCAAAAGTTTACAGCAGATACACTTAGCTTTGGTAGATCCAGCAGGCAGAGGTTTTCCTGTAGTATCTTCTGGCTCAGATGCAACGTGAGACATCTTGCAATATGTAAGAGAAAAAACAACATATAAAGCAAAATAGATCAAATTCCTTATAAGACAGTTTCAGGAATGGGAAAAAAATGCCAAACATCAAGCTTCTAGCAACCAGAAGCAAATGAAAAATGAGACTGAAATAATGTGGAGACAAAAGCGACGCCCATATTTTTTGGCGCCAAATAAGACGCCCACATTATTTGGCGCCTAAATGCTTTTGGCGCCAAAAATGACGCCACATCCGGAACGCCGACATTTTTGGCGCAAAATAACGTCAAAAAATGACGCAACTTCCGGCGACACGTATGACGCCGGAAACGGAAATGAATTTTTGCGCCAAAAAAGTCCGCGCCAAGAATGACGCAATAAAATGAAGCATTTTCAGCCCCCGCGAGCCTAACAGCCCACAGGGAAAAAAGTCAAATTTTTGAGGTAAGAAAAAATATGATAATTAAAGCATAATCCCAAATATGAAACTGACTGTCTGGAAATAAGGAAAGTTGAACATTCTGAGTCAAGGCAAATAAATGTTTGAATACATATATTTAGAACTTTATAAATAAAGTGCCCAACCATAGCTTAGAGTGTCACAGAAAATAAGACTTACTTACCCCAGGACACTCATCTACATGTTTGTAGAAAGCCAAACCAGTACTGAAACGAGAATCAGTAGAGGAAATGGTAAATATAAGAGTATATCGTCGATCTGAAAAGGGAGGTAAGAGATGAATCTCTACGACCGATAACAGAGAACCTTATGAAATAGACCCCGTAGAAGGAGATCACTGCATTCAATAGGCAATACTCTCCTCACATCCCTCTGACATTCACTGCACGCTGAGAGGAAAACCGGGCTCCAACTTGCTGCGGAGCGCATATCAACGTAGAATCTAGCACAAACTTACTTCACCACCTCCCTTGGAGGCAAAGTTTGTAAAACTGATTTGTGGGTGTGGTGAGGGGTGTATTTATAGGCATTTTAAGGTTTGGGAAACTTTGCCCCTCCTGGTAGGAATGTATATCCCATACGTCACTAGCTCATGGACTCTTGTTAATTACATGAAAGAAAATCTCTTTGCAGGAGGTCTCATCTTGAAACCAATTCTGTACCCTTCTGAAACAATGTTCTGAATCCAAAGATTGTGAACAGAATTGATCCAAATTTCTTTGAAAAAACGTAACCTGCCCCCTACCAGCTGAACTGGAATGAGGGCCGTACCTTCATGTGAACTTAGAAGCAGGCTTTGCCTTTCTAGCAGGCTTGGATTTATTCCAGACTGGAGATGGTTTCCAAACTGAAACTGCTCCTGAGGACGAAGGATCAGGCTTTTGTTCTTTGTTGAAACGAAAGGAACGAAAACGATTGTTAGCCCTGTTTTTACCTTTAGACTTTTTATCCTGTGGTAAAAAAGTTCCTTTCCCACCAGTAACAGTTGAAATAATAGAATCCAACTGAGAACCAAATAATTTGTTTCCCTGGAAAGAAATGGAAAGTAGAGTTGATTTAGAAGCCATATCAGCATTCCAAGTCTTAAGCCATAAAGCTCTTCTGGCTAAGATAGCCAGAGACATAAATCTAACATCAACTCTAATAATATCAAAAATGGCATCACAGATGAAATTATTAGCATGCTGGAGAAGAATAATAATATCATGAGAATCACGATTTGTTACTTGTTGCGCTAGAGTTTCCAACCAAAAAGTTGAAGCTGCAGCAACATCAGCCAATGATATAGCAGGTCTAAGAAGATTACCTGAACATAGATAAGCTTTTCTTAGAAAAGATTCAATTTTTCTATCTAAAGGATCTTTAAACGAGGTACCATCTGACGTAGGAATGGTAGTACGTTTAGCAAGGGTAGAAATAGCCCCATCAACTTTAGGGATTTTGTCCCAAAATTCTAACCTGTCAGGCGGAACAGGATATAATTGCTTAAAACGTTTAGAAGGAGTAAATGAATTACCCAATTTATCCCATTCCTTAGCAATTACTGCAGAAATAGCATTAGGAACAGGAAAGACTTCTGGAATAACCGCAGGAGCTTTAAAAACCTTATCCAAACGTATAGAATTAGTATCAAGAGGACTAGAATCCTCTATTTCTAAAGCAATTAGTACTTCTTTAAGTAAAGAGCGAATAAATTCCATCTTAAATAAATATGAAGATTTATCAGCATCAATCTCTGAGACAGAATCCTCTGAACCAGAAGAGTCCAAAGAATCAGAATGATGGTGTTCATTTAAAAATTCATCTGTAGAGAGAGAAGATTTAAAAGACTTTTTACGTTTACTAGAAGGAGAAATAACAGACAAAGCCTTCTTTATGGATTCAGAAACAAAATCTCTTATGTTATCAGGAACATTCTGCACCTTAGATGTTGAGGGAACTGCAACAGGCAATGGTACATCACTAAAGGAAATATTATCTGCTTTAACAAGTTTGTCATGACAATTATTACAAACAACAGCTGGAGGAATAGCTACCAAAAGTTTACAGCAGATACACTTAGCTTTGGTAGATCCAGCAGGCAGTGGTTTTCCTGTAGTATCTTCTGGCTCAGATGCAACGTGAGACATCTTGCAATATGTAAGAGAAAAAACAACATATAAAGCAAAATAGATCAAATTCCTTATAAGACAGTTTCAGGAATGGGAAAAAAATGCCAAACATCAAGCTTCTAGCAACCAGAAGCAAATGAAAAATGAGACTGAAATAATGTGGAGACAAAAGCGACGCCCATATTTTTTGGCGCCAAATAAGACGCCCACATTATTTGGCGCCTAAATGCTTTTGGCGCCAAAAATGACGCCACATCCGGAACGCCGACATTTTTGGCGCAAAATAACGTCAAAAATGACGCAACTTCCGGCGACACGTATGACGCCGGAAACGGAAAAGAATTTTTGCGCCAAAAAAGTCCGCGCCAAGAATGACACAATAAAATGAAGCATTTTCAGCCCCCGCGAGCCTAACAGCCCACAGGGAAAAAAGTCAAATTTTTGAGGTAAGAAAAAATATGATAATTTAAAGCATAATCCCAAATATGAAACTGACTGTCTGGAAATAAGGAAAGTTGAACATTCTGAGTCAAGGCAAATAAATGTTTGAATACATATATTTAGAACTTTATAAATAAAGTGCCCAACCATAGCTTAGAGTGTCACAGAAAATAAGACTTACTTACCCCAGGACACTCATCTACATGTTTGTAGAAAGCCAAACCAGTACTGAAACGAGAATCAGTAGAGGAAATGGTAAATATAAGAGTATATCGTCGATCTGAAAAGGGAGGTAAGAGATGAATCTCTACGACCGATAACAGAGAACCTTATGAAATAGACCCCGTAGAAGGAGATCACTGCATTCAATAGGCAATACTCTCCTCACATCCCTCTGACATTCACTGCACGCTGAGAGGAAAACCGGGCTCCAACTTGCTGCGGAGCGCATATCAACGTAGAATCTAGCACAAACTTACTTCACCACCTCCCTTGGAGGCAAAGTTTGTAAAACTGATTTGTGGGTGTGGTGAGGGGTGTATTTATAGGCATTTTAAGGTTTGGGAAACTTTGCCCCTCCTGGTAGGAATGTATATCCCATACGTCACTAGCTCATGGACTCTTGTTAATTACATGAAAGAAATAACAATATCCCAGCTTATAAAGCCCGAGTCGGCGTCTAACCCGACTCAGAGCGCATGCATGAACAACCCCACAAGCGTCAGACCAATCAAAACCTCCTAAAACTGGCATGATTTCAATAGGTCCCAAATAAGAGGCTTGGCTAGACTTACCTACACTGGTGGCCAATCAGACAAAGCTCTGGCTCATAGCTACATCGTGTCAAAGTAGGAGTAATTGATATTATTATAGAAGTGTCGACTATAACAACTATATTACCCAACCTACAGTTAACGTTATTATCTACCACGGGGATATACTGCCTTACCAGTGTATTAAAAAATGTAGTTATTTACCGCAAAGTTGCAATGTCGAAATAACTTCAGACAATAAAAACCGCAACAAGGCGAGGGACATATTAATACATAAAATCATGACGGTTTTACAAGGAGGACTAAAGGGGCTGATAAAATGAAATAATAATACAGCCTAGGGTTATAACATCAAAAATGAATGTGTTCTTCTAGTCTGAGGTAACTGGGTTGTTCACACACTAACAAACCAAATAATAATAACCAAATATAAATACCTAAAAAACAAAACAATAAATGTAAAACAGACATATAGAATATCCTCTAGATGAAAATAAAATAAATAATTATATAAATATACAAATCTTCCAAAAATGTACATATACACATACAAATACCTCCCTATACTTAGGGGCAAATTAGAAATAGCAGTGACAACTAATGTTCCATATATTCAATTAAAGGCAGCCATATCAATATTTTCATTTAACCCATGTGGATTTAGAGTTTTCAATTTCCAAATCCAAAAGGTTTCTCTCTGCCTTAAATGAATACGACGATTTATTTCTACCCCACTTGCCCCTAACTATAGGGAGGTATTTGTATGTGTATATGTACATTTTTGGGAGATTTGTATATTTATATAATTATATATTTTATTTTTATCTAGAGGATATTCTATATGTCTATTTTACATTTATTGTTTTGTTTTTTAGGTATTTATATTTGTTTATTAAGTCAGAGAAATTTACTATGCCTTTTAAGGAGATTATCATTATTCTTATCCTAGAGTAATATTTTTATATATGTAATATGTTGATATATGTTTTTATGTTAACTTTTTGATATATTTGAAGTCAGTTGGTCTGTTAGTGTGTGAACAGACCAGTAACCTCAGACTAGAAGAACACATTCATTTTTGATGTTATAACCCTAGGCTGTATTATTATTTCATTTTATCAGCCCCTTTAGTCCTCCTTGTAAAACCGTCATGATTTTATGTATTAATATGTCACTCGCCTTGTTGCGGTTTTTATTGTCTGAAGTTATTTCGACATTGCAACTTTGCGGTAAATAACTATATTTTTTAATACACTGGTAAGGCAGTATATCCCCGTGGTAGATAATAACGTTAACTGTAGGTTGGGTAATATAGTTGTTATAGTCGACACTTCTATAATAATATCAATTACTCCTACTTTGACACGATGTAGCTATGAGCCAGAGCTTGGTCTGATTGGCCACCAGTGTAGGTAAGTCTAGCCAAGCCTCTTATTTGGGACCTATTGGAATCATGCCGGTTTTAGGAGGTTTTGATTGGTCTGACGCTTGTGGGGTTGTTCACGCATGCGCTCTGAGTCTGGTTAGACGACAACTCGGGCTTTATAAGCTGTGATATTTTTTATTTACACCCGATGAAGTGGTCTAAGTTACCGGGAAACGCGTTGTGGCAAGATTGATTTTAATAAATCTTTTATTTTTAATATCACGTCTTACATTTTAATAGTAGTCATTAGTTCCATGGGATAACCTCTATCCACCACTTAATCATTGGTATCGTATCACGGAGTGGGCTGAAAATCTGTTCACCTGAATCGAGAGTAACCAGCGTAAAAGGTGTGTTTGTGCCAGAGAACTCAATGTGCTGGACAGCTGTGAAGTGTCCAGAAGGCTATTGTGGCACTTATCAAGTGCCTGATACATTGTGAGTATATCTCTGTTGTTCGTATAGTGTTTTGACTCACTGATATACACTATTGCGGTGCCCCTGTTTTTTTATCTCTTACATCTACAGCTCCAATCCGGAGGGACATAAGACTCTTATCAGCTGCTAATTGTTCAGAAGGTGTTTGTGGCACTTATCAAGTGTGTTGTCTCTTGTAAGTAGAAGCCATTGTTTGGGGTGCGTTGCTCATTATCCGTGTGATACACACTATTTGGCGCCTCTTCTCTTATTTTTTTATCTGCAATACCCTGAAAGTGGCTGGAAGTGATGACGATCGCTTCCACCGTTTGAAAATACTGAGGACGTGCCAGGCACGTCCTTGGTCCTTAACAACCACTATTTGTAGGACGTGCCTGGCACGTCCTCGGTTGTTAAGGTGTTAAAATGACATGCCCTATTTAAGTCATGAACATTTAAGTTTGACTTTACTATCCCTTTAATGTGTTTTCAATATAGTACAGATTGAATTGAATTTTCAAATGACTCTTTTTGTTAGTTTTTTTGCATATTCCATACTGTCTCAACTTTTTCGGAATTGGGGTTGTACATACACACACATATACAGGGGTGGAACAATATATCCCTATAGTTTACTAGTGAGGGGATAAAAGTTACTAATCCACTGAATGTTGAAGATAGAAAAAAAAGTCAAATGTTTTACTCGTCCACTGCAATTTCCTACTAGTCTGGGACTAGCTGCAATTAAAAAAAAATAAAAAAAAATCTAGTTCTAGTAATTGTCACGATACAGAGAGTTTTTTTTTTTTCCAAAGGATATGAGAAAGCTTGCAATACATATTTTGGGATTTTTTGTAATAAACACACATGCAAAGTGGATAGAATGGGAATGTCAAGTTTGGTACAAATATAGGATGTAAATAGGTTGTTTTTAAATTATTCATTTATCTACTTTGTCTTTCTACAAAAACAGAATTTATGTTTACCTGATAAATTTCTTTCTCCTACGGTGTATCCAGTCCACGGCTTCATCCTTACTTGTGGGATATTCTCAATCCCTACAGGAAGTGGCAAAGAGAGCACACAGCAAAGCTGTCCATATAGCTCCCCTCAGGCTCCGCCCCCCCAGTCATTCGACCGACGGTTAGGAGAAAAAGGAGAACCATAGGGTGCAGTGGTGACTGTAGTTTATAAAAATACATTTAAACCTGACTAAAAAGCCAGGGTGGGCCGTGGACCGGATACACCGTAGGAGAAAGAAATTTATCAGGTAAACATAAATTCTGTTTTCTCCTACATTGGTGTATCCGGTCCACGGCTTCATCCTTACTTGTGGGAACCAATACCAAAGCTTTAGGACACGGATGAAGGGAGGAAACAAGTCAGGTAACCTAAACGGAAGGCACCACTGCTTGCAAAACCTTTCTCCCAAAAATAGCCTCCAAAGAAGCAAAAGTATCGAATTTGTAAAATTTGGCAAATGTATGCAGTGAAGACCAAGTCGCTGCCTTACAGATCTGTTCAACAGAAGCCTCATTCTTGAAAGCCCAAGTGGAAGCCACAGCTCTAGTAGAGTGAGCTGTAATTCGTTCAGGAGGCTGCCTTCCAGCAGTCTCATAAGCCAACCGGATGATGCTTTTCAGCCAGAAAGACAGAGAGGTCGCAGTCGCCTTTTGACCTCTCCTCTTACCAGAATAGACGACAAACAAGGACGAAGTTTGTCTGAAATCTTTAGTTGCTTTTAGGTAAAACTTCAAAGCACGAACCACATCGAGATTGTGTAACAGACGTTCCTTGTTAGAAGCTGGGTTAGGACACAGAGAAGGAACAACTATTTCCTGGTTAATATTCTTATTGGAAACCACTTTTAGAAGAAAACCAGGTTTGGTACGTAAAACAACCTTATCTGCATGAAACACCAGATAGGGTGAATTACACTGCAAAGCAGACAATTCAGAAACTCTTCTAGCGGAAGAGATAGCAACCAAAAACAAAACTTTCCAAGATAGTAACTTAATATCTATGGAATGTAGAGGTTCAAACGGAACCCCCTGAAGAACTGAAAGAACTAGATTTAGACTCCATGGAGGAGCCACAGGTCTGTAGACAGGCTTGATTCTGACTAAAGCCTGCACAAACTCCTGAACATCTGGCATTGCTGCCAGACGTTTGTGTAACAAAACAGACAGAGCTGATATCTGTCCTTTTAAGGAACTAGCTGACAAACCTTTCTCCAATCCTTCTTGGAGAAAAGCTAAAATCCTTGGAATCGCACCAACAAAGATATTTCCGCCATATCTTATGGTAAATTTTCCTAGTGACAGGCTTTCTAGCCTGAATCAGGGTATCTATAACTGAATCCGAAAACCCACGCTTAGCTAGAATCAAGCGTTCAATCTCCAAGCAGTCAGTTGCAGAGAGACTAGGTTTGGATGTACGAATGGACCTTGAATTAGAAGGTCCTGCCTCAAAGGTAGCTTCCATGGTGGAACCGATGACATATTCACCAGGTCTGCATACCAGGTCCTGCGTGGCCACGCAGGAGCTATCAGAATTACCGAAGCCTTCTCCTGTTTGATCCTGGCTACTAGCCGTGGGAGAAGAGGAAACGGTGGAAAGACATAAGCTATATTGAACGACCAAGGCGCTGCTAAGGCATCTACCAGTGTCGCCTTGGGATCCCTGGACCTGGACCCGTAACATGGAACTTTTGAGTTCTGACGTGACGCCATCAGATCCAGAATGCCCCATAGTTGAGTTAACTGGGCAAAAACCTCTGGGTGAAGTTCCCACTCCCCCGGATGGAAAGTCTGACGACTCAGATAATCCGCTTCCCAGTTGTCCACTCCTGGGATGTGAATTGCTGATAGATGGCAGGAGCGATCCTCTGCCCATTTGATGATCTTGGATACCTCTCTCATCGCCAGGGAACTCTTCATTCCCCCCTGATGATTGATGTACGCTACAGTCGTCATGTTGTCTGACTGAAATCTGATGAATCTGGCCTCCGCTAGTTGAGGCCATGCCTGGAGCGCATTGAATATCGCTCTCAATTCCAATATGTTTATCGGGAGAAGAGATTCTTCCCGAGACCATAGACCCTGAGCCTTCAGGGACTCCCAGACCGCGCCCCAGCCCAAAAGACTGGCGTCGGTCTGTTTGAGCATGCACAGTTGCAATGGTCTTAAATGAATTCGAGCAAAAGGAACCACGTCCATTGCCGCAACCATTAGTCCTATTACCTCCATGCACTGAGCTATGGAGGGCTGAGGAATGGATTGAAGAACTCGACAAGCGTTCAGAAGCTTTAACTTCCTGACCTCTGTCAGAAAGATCTTAATTTCTATGGAGTCTATTATTGTTCCCAGAAAGGGAAACCTTGTGGACGGGGACAGGGAACTTTTTTCTATGTTCACCTTCCACCCGTGAGATCTGAGAAAGGCTAAAACAATGTCTGTATGAGCCCTTGCTTTGGGAAGGGACGACGCTTGTATTAGAATGTCGTCTAGGTAAGGTGCTACTGCAATGCCCCTCGGCCTTAGCACCGCTAGAAGGGACCCTAGCACCTTTGTGAAAATTCTGGGAGCAGTGGCTAAACCGAACGGAAGAGCCACGAACTGGTAATGTTTGTCCAGAAAGGCGAACCTCAGGAACTGATGGTGATCTTTGTGGATAGGAATATGCAGGTACGCATCCTTTAAGTCCACGGTAGTCATGTATTGACCCTCCTGGATCGTTGGTAAAATTGTCCGAATGGTTTCCATTTTGAATGATGGAACTCTGAGGAATTTGTTTAGAATTTTTAAGTCCAGAATTGGCCTGAAAGTTCCTTCTTTTTTGGGAACTACAAACAGGTTTGAGTAAAAACCCAGTCCTTCTTCCGCTGTTGGAACTGGGTGTATCACTCCCATCTTTAATAGGTCTTCTACGCAACGTAAGAATGCCTGTCTCCTTATCTGGTCTAAAGATAAGCGAGACATGTGGAACCTTCCCCTTGGAGGAAGGTCCTTGAACTCTAGAAGATACCCCTGAGAAACAATTTCTAGTGCCCAGGGGTCTGGAACATCTCTTGCCCAAGCCTGAGCAAAGAGAGAAAGTCTGCCCCCTACTAGATCCGGTCCCGGATCGGGGGCTACCCCTTCATGCTGTCTTGGTAGCAGCAGCAGGCTTCTTGGCCTGTTTGCCCTTGTTCCAGCCTTGCAATGGCTTCCATGCTGGTTTGGGCTGGGATGCGTTACCCTCTTGCCTAGTGGCTGTAGAGGTGGAAGTCGGTCCGTTCCTGAAATTGCGAAAGGAACGAAAATTAGACTTATTTTTAGCCTTGAAAGGTCTATCCTGTGGAAGGGCATGGCCCTTTCCCCCAGTGATATCTGAAATAATTTCCTTCAACTCTGGCCCAAATAGGGTCTTACCCTTGAAAGGAATATTAAGTCCGCCGACCAAGACTTTAACCAAAGCGCTCTGAGCGCCACAATTGCAAAACCAGAATTTTTTGCCGCTAATTTAGCTAATTGGAAAGCGGTGTCTGTAATGAAAGAATTAGCCAACTTCAGGGCGTGAATTCTGTCCATGACTTCATTATAAGAAGTCTCCTTTTGGAGCGAGTTTTCTAGTTCCTCAAACCAAAAAGCGCTGCAGTGGTTACAGGAATAATGCAAGAAATTGGTTGAAGAAGAAAACCCTGTTGAACAAAGATTTTCTTAAGTAAACCTTCTAATTTTTTATCCATAGGATCTTTGAAAGCGCAACTGTCTTCTATTGGTATAGTCGTGCGCTTAGCTAGCGTTGAAACTGCCCCCTCTACCTTAGGGACCGTCTGCCATGCGTCCCTTCTAAGGTCAACAATTGGGAACATTTTCTTAAATATAGGAGGGGGAACAAAGGGTACACCTGGCTTCTCCCACTCCTTAGTCACGATATCCGCCACCCTCTTAGGTATCGGAAATGCATCAGTGTGTACTGGGACCTCTAAGAATTTGTCCATTTTACACAATTTTTCAGGGATCACCAAAGGATCACAATCATCAAGTGTAGCTAGGACCTCCTTAAGTAGGGCGCGGAGGTGTTCTAGCTTAAATTTAAATGCTATGGCATCAGGCTCTGCCTGCTGAGAAACTTTCCCTGTGTCAGAAATTTCTCCCTCAGACAGGCCCTCCCTCACCGCCAAGTCAGATTGATGTGAGGGCACTACAGATAAATTATCCTCTGCGTCAGCTTGCTCATTTTCTGTATTTAAAACTGAGCAATCACGCTTCCTAGGAAAAGCTGGCAGTTTGGATAAAAATGCTGAGAGAGAATTATCCATTACTGCCGCTAACTGTTGCATAGTAATCGCAATTGGTGCGTTAGATGTACTGGGCCTTGCTTGCGCGGGCATAGCTGGTGTTGACACAGAAGGGGAGGATAGCGAGCTATCTTCACACCCTTCAGCTAAAGAATCATCTTGGGCTATATCTTTAAGTGTAATTGTACGGTCCTTAAGCTGTTTGGACGCTATAGCACATTTCACACAAATTTAATGGGGGAACCACCTGGGCCTTTGAACATAGGCTATCTGAAGGTTCAGACATGTTTAACAGACTTAAAAGTAACTTCAATGCAATCAAATTTATTTTTGACAAAAACGTTACTGTCTCTTTAAATAATAAAAGTGCACACTTTATTACTGAAACATCAAAAAAACATCAAAAACACATCCGATTTTTATGAAATTTTCACCACAGTGTCATAATGCTTTGAAAAGGTTGCACACACATTTTCAGACCAATTAACCCCTTAATGCCCAAACCGGAGCTAATAACAGCAGTTAACCGGTTAACACACTACAGTACTCTGCCACAGCTTGCCCTGTGGCTTTTACCTTCCTTAGGGTTATTTTGGTAAGAATATAAGCCTCCCTGGAGCCCTTCCTGATGCCTCCGGACTCCCCACGTGAAGCTGCATGAACTGGCTAGTCAAAACAAGTGCACAATTGAGGCGCGAAAATGAGGCTTCCTTCCTCTGCATACCAGAGTGGAGGGGCCTTTCTGACTAGATTAGGTGTCCAACTAAGTGCCAGGCGCAAATTAATCCCCAAAAGTGTTTTAAGTTGATAAAAAAACACCTATTTAAGTTGAAAACTTGCTAAAAAGCAATCGATTAGCCTTAGTCTTCTAGCATTACTGGGTCTTGTTAGAAAAATGACTGATCATACCTGAAGCAGTTAAGCCTGCAAACTGTTCCCCCCAACTGATGTTATCTGGTTTCAACAGTCCTGCGTAGGAACAGCAATGGATTTTAGTTACTGGTGCTAAAATCATAGTCCTCTTAGCAGAAATCTTCTTCACTTTCTGCTGCAGAGTAAATAGTACAAGCCGGCACTATTTTAAAATAACAAACTCTTGATAGAAGAAATATAAAACTACAACTAACACCACATACTCTTTACCACTCCCGGGGAGATGCTACTAGTTAGAGCGGCAAAGAGAATAACTAGGGGGGGCGGAGCCTGAGGGGAGCTATATGGACAGCTTTGCTGTGTGCTCTCTTTGCCACTTCCTGTAGGGATTGAGAATATCCCACAAGTAAGGATGAAGCCGTGGACCGGATACACCAATGTAGGAGAAATACTATTTACAGAACAAACTATGAGATTGTTTTGCATAATACCGAATATAAAACAGATCATTTTTTTTAAAGGATTTGTGTTAAAAGACTTTAACGACTAGTTAGGGAAAAAAATATTTGGAAAATTCTGATTTCAGTTTTCTGGCTCTTTAACAATATTCTGCCTTGGCAGCTCCTTTGTTTAAACCTATTTTAGAACTAATTCTAAATAAGTCTGTTTCACCTTAAACTAAGAATGCAATTTAAAAAGGGAATTTAAACAGCATCTTTGTACACATTTTTTTTATGATGCTGGAGACCAACCTAAAATTAACCCACGGATTCTGAAGAACGACATTTAAAATGTAAACAAAATAAAAGAGCAAAGGAAATACAGAAGAGCATTTGCAAATATACACTTTGAGAAGTCAAAACACAATACCATTATTTATTCACAGTCTCAAGTACAAGCAGAGAGAAAAAATATTTTATATAGTTAACACAATATATATATTTTTTTAATACAATTATGCAGCAATTGAGAATAAATATATAGAAATAGTTCAGACCTGGTAACATATGCATTGGTAGTTACTGATTTACTGCCCTGCTAAAGTTTTGTTCCTCACAATAAATAATTCAGTAACTAAGCAAAGAGAACAAGTAATTTCAAACCTTGGTAATGACATGGCCCCTAAAACAGAAATTGTTCACTAAAGAACAAAACAAAAACAATATTCCAGGACAGACTAAAGACAAAACAAAACCTTGTATCTATTTTGAAGATTCAAATGAACTGAAACTAAAGCAAATGGAGGAAAGACATATATTAGAAATTCCAGTGATTACTGCTGGACCTGTGAAAAGAGGTGATGATTGCTAGATTTGGCACAGAACTTCTGTACTTAGCAGTTCCCCTTGATGCTGGAAATCCATTCCAAAAGGCTCTTGGAAGCACTGTATGATACCCAAGGAAATTTCCTTGATGTACAATCTAAAATAGGAATGAGATTGATCTCAGCCCAGCAGAAAATGCAACCTCCTTCATCAAAGATCAGCTATGAACAACTTGAGATGGTTGGCTGGATGCAATTATAGGCATTGCAAGTTTGAATCAACACGTTTGAAATAAGGACCCCAGGTTATCAGACCCTGAAAAACAGTTCTAAGCTTCAGAACCTTTGTTAGATAAGATTAATTGTAAGATCATCACCCTTGAGCTTTAATATGATTCCAAATATATATATATCCTGTATTAGGCTACAATGTGTGATTTTGTAAAATTTTGGGATCGTGGTGTGCGACAGGATTTTTTAAAGTAAAAAAGTGTACCACGGCAAAAAAAAGGTTGCAAATAACTGACTTAGATAACTCATTTGGGACAAAGAGTCTGGGGTATTCAGGATAATTTCCATAAAATGAACTTTAATTAGCAAAAATGCTTCTTTTAAAAGATCTTACAGTTTTTCAGCGGCATATACACATATCCTCTGAAGGCCTTTGCACCAGAATTCAAGCACTATGAAGAGCGCTGGTGGTGGTGTGTACTGCATCTGTGTGTAATACAAGCCTTTGCTGACTATATGAGAAGGTGTGCGTAAGAATACTGGTGTACTGGCCTTCACAGAATATGTGCACACACTGAACTTCAGAACCTTTATTAGACAAGATGATTGTAAGATCCTCTCCATAAATACCCAACCCCAACAGAACAGATGGCCAAATGCAAGATCACCTAGATTTGGGACAAAGAACATTTCATGTCCGAGTTATAAACCCTAAATAGTTTTGTATCCAGGATAACTTCCATAAAATTAACTCTGGACACATTTATCAGACAATATTACGCTAAACGGTTGCAACAAGCATGGAAGTCTTCTGTGCTTGTTATTAAATGGACAGTCTAGTATAAATTAAACTTTCATTATTCAGATAGTACTTTTAATTTTAATTAACTTTCCAATGTACTTTTATCATCAAATTTTCTTTTTTCTCTTGGTATTCTTAGTTTAAACTAAACATAGGTAGGCTCATATGCTAATTCCTAAGCCTTTGAGGGCTGCCTCTTATCACATGCTTTTTAAATCTCTTTTCAACACAAAGAGACAGAAAGTACATGTGGGACATATAGATAACACTGTGTTCAGGCACAGGGGGTTATTTAAGATTTAGCACAAAACAATGCTAAATTTAAGACAATAGATAATAAACAGTCACAGTCATGTGATCAGGGGGCTGGAAGAAGGTTCCTGGTTACAAGGTAATCACAGAGGTAAAAAGTATATTAATATAACTGTGTTGGTTATGCAAAACTGGGGAATGGGCAATAAATGGATTATCTATCTTTTAAAAAGGAAATTTATGCTTACCTGATAAATTGATTTCTTCTATGATACGACGAGTCCACGGATTCATCCTTTACTTGTGGGATATTATCCTCCTGCTAACAGGAAGTGGCAAAGAGCACCACAGCAAGGCTGTCTATATAGCTCCTCCCTTGACTCCACCCCCCAGTCATTCGACCGAAGGTATAGGAAGAAAAAGGAGAAACTAAAAGGTGCAGAGGTGACTGAAGTTTTAAACCAAAAAAATATAATCTGTCTTAAATTGACAGGGCGGGCCGTGGACTCGTCGTATCATAGAAGAAATCAATTTATCAGGTAAGCATAAATTTCCTTTTCTTCTATAAGATACGACGAGTCCACAGATTCATCCTTTACTTGTGGGATACAATACCAAAGCTACAAGACACGGATGAACGGGAGGGACAAGACAGATACCTAAACAGAAGGCACCACTGAACTTTTCTCCCAAAAATAGCCTCCGAAGAAGCAAAAGTATCAAATTTGTAAAATTTGGAAAAGGTATGAAGGGAAGACCAAATCGCAGCCTTACAAATCTGTTAAACAGAAGCATCGTTTTAAAAGCCCATGTGGAAGCCACCGCTCTAGTAGAATGAGCTGTAATTTTTTTCAGGAGGCTGCTGTCCAGCCAAACGGATGTTGCTTTTCAGCCAAAAAGAAAGAGAGGTAGCCGTAGCTTTTTGACCTCTACGCTTTCCAGAATAGACAACAAACAGAGAAGATGTTCGACGGAAATCCTTGGTCGCTTGCAAGTAAAACTTCAAGGCACGTACCACGTCCAAGTTATGTAACAGACGCGCCTTCTTAGAAGAAGGGTTAGGACACAGAGAAGGAACAACAATTTCCTGATTAATATTCTTATTTGAAACAACCTTAGGAAGGAATCCAGGTTTAGTATGCAAAACCACCTTATCAGAATGGAATATAAGATAAGGCGAGTCGCATTGTAACGCAGATAGCTCAGAAACTCTTCGAGCAAAAGAGATAGCAACTAAAAAACATAATTTATGTAAGAACTTACCGGATAAATTCATTTCTTTCATATTAGCAAGAGTCCATGAGCTAGTGACGTATGGGATATACATTCCTACCAGGAGGGGCAAAGTTTCCCAAACCTCAAAATGCCTATAAATACACCCCTCACCACACCCACAAATCAGTTTAACGCATAGCCAAGAAGTGGGGTGATAAGAAAAAAGTGCGAAAGCATAAAAAATAAGGAATTGGAATAATTGTGCTTTATACAAAAAAATCATAACCACCACAAAAAAGGGTGGGCCTCATGGACTCTTGCTAATATGAAAGAAATGAATTTATCAGGTAAGTTCTTACATAAATTATGTTTTCTTTCATGTAATTAGCAAGAGTCCATGAGCTAGTGACGTATGGGATAATGACTACCCAAGATGTGGATCTTCCACGCAAGAGTCACTAGAGAGGGAGGGATAAAATAAAGACAGCCAATTCCGCTGAAAAAAATCCACACCCAAAATAAAGTTTAAATCTTATAATGAAAAAAACTGAAATTATAAGCAGAAGAATTAAACTGAAACAGCTGCCTGAAGTACTTTTCTACCAAAAACTGCTTCAGAAGAAGAAAACACATCAAAATGGTAGAATTTAGTAAAAGTATGCAAAGAAGACCAAGTTGCTGCTTTGCAAATCTGATCAACCGAAGCTTCATTCCTAAACGCCCAGGAAGTAGAAACTGACCTAGTAGAATGAGCTGTAATCCTTTGAGGCGGAGTTTTACCCGACTCGACATAAGCATGATGAATTAAAAATTTTAACCAAGATGCCAAAGAATGGCAGATGCCTTCTGACCTTTCCTAGAACCGGAAAAGACAACAAATAGACTAGAAGTCTTTCGGAAATTCTTAGTAGCTTCAACATAATATTTCAAAGCTCTAACTACATCCAAAGAATGCAATGATCTCTCCTTAGAATTCTTAGGATTAGGACACAATGAAGGAACCACAATTTCTCTACTAATGTTGTTAGAATTCACAACCTTAGGTAAAAATTTAAAAGAAGTTCGCAACACCGCCTTATCCTGATGAAAAATCAGAAAAGGAGACTCACAAGAAAGAGCAGATAATTCAGAAACTCTTCTAGCAGAAGAGATGGCCAAAAGAAACAAAACTTTCCAAGAAAGTAATTTAATGTCCAATGAATGCATAGGTTCAAACGGAGGAGCTTGAAGAGCCCCCAGAACCAAATTCAAACTCCAAGGAGGAGAAATTGACTTAATGACAGGTTTTATACGAACCAAAGCTTGTACAAAACAATGAATATCAGGAAGGAACTTGCAGACAAACCTTTATCCAAACCATCCTGAAGAAACTGTAAAATTCTCGGAATTCTAAAAGAATGCCAGGAAAAATGATGAGAAAGACACCAAGAAATGTAAGTCTTCCAAACTCGATAATATATCTTCCTAGATACAGATTTACGAGCCTGTAACATAGTACTAATCACAGAGTCAGAGAAACCTCTTTGACTAAGAATCAAGCGTTCAATCTCCATACCTTTAAATTTAAGGATTTGAGATCCTGATGGAAAAAAGGACCTTGTGACAGAAGGTCTGGTCTTAACGGAAGAGTCCACGGTTGGCAAGAGGCCATCCGGACAAGATCCGCATACCAAAACCTGTGAGGCCATGCTGGAGCCACCAGCAGAACAAACGAGCATTCCTTCAGAATCTTGGAGATTACTCTTGGAAGAAGAACTAGAGGCGGAAAGATATAGGCAGGATGATACTTCCAAGGAAGTGACAATGCATCCACTGCTTCCGCCTGAGGATCCCTGGATCTGGACAGATACCTGGGAAGTTTCTTGTTTAGATGAGAAGCCATCAGATCTATTTCTGGAAGTCCCCACATCTGAACAATCTGAAGAAATACCTCTGGGTGAAGAGACCATTCGCCCGGATGTAACGTCTGGCGACTGAGATAATCCGCTTCCCAATTGTCTATACCTGGGATATGAACCGCAGAAATTAGACAGGAACTGGATTCCGCCCATACCAGTATTCGAGATACTTCTTTCATAGCCAGAGGACTGTGAGTCCCTCCTTGATGATTGATGTATGCCACAGTTGTGACATTGTCTGTCTGAAAACAAATGAACAATTCTCTCTTTAGAAGAGGCCATGACTGAAGAGCTCTGAAAATTGCACGGAGTTCCAAAATATTGATCGGTAATCTCACCTCCTGAGATTCCCAAACCCCTTGTGCTGTCAGAGACCCCCAAACAGCTCCCCAACCTGTCAGACTTGCATCTGTTGAAATTACATTCCAGGTCGGAAGAACAAAAGAAGCCCCCTGAACTAAACGATGGTGATCTGTCCACCACGTCAGAGAGTGTCGTACAATCGGTTTTAAAGATATTATTTGAGATATCTTTGTGTAATCCCTGCACCACTGGTTCAGCATACAGAGCTGAAGAGGTTGCATGTGAAAACGAGCAAAGGGGATCGCGTCCGATGCAGCAGTCATAAGAACTAGAATTTCCATGCATAAGGCTACCGAAGGGAATGATTGTGACTCAAGGTTTCGACAAGCTGAGATCAATTTTAGACGTCTCTTCTCTGTCAGAGACAGAGTCATGGACACTGAATCTATCTGGAAACCTAAAAAGGTTACCCTTGTCTGAGGAATCAATGAACTTTTCGGTAAATTGATCCTCCAACCATGATCTTGAAGAAACAACACAAGTCGATTCGTATGAGATTCTGCTAAATGTGAAGACTGAGCAAGTACCAAGATATCGTCCAAATAAGGAAATACCACAATACCCTGTTCTCTGATTACAGACAGAAGGGCACCGAGAACCTTTGTAAAAATTCTTGGAGCTGTTGCTAGGCCAAACGGCAGAGCCACAAACTGGTAATGCTTATCTAGGAAAGAGAATCTCAGAAACTGATAGTGATCTGGATGAATCGGAATATGCAGATATGCATCCTGTAAATCTATTGTGGACATATAATGCCCTTGCTGAACAAAAGGCAGGATAGTCCTTACAGTTACCATTTTGAATGTTGGTATCCTTACATAACGATTCAATATTTTTAGATCCAGAACTGGTCTGAAGGAATTCTCCTTCTTTGGTACAATGAAGAGATTTGAATAAAACCCCAGCCCCTATTTCCGAACTGGAACTGGCATAATTACTCCAGCCAACTCTAGATCTGAAACACATTTCAGAAATGATCGAGCCTTCGCTGGATTTACTGGGACACAGGAAAGAAAAAATCTCTTTGCAGGAGGCCTTATCTTGAAGCCAATTCTGTACCCTTCTGAAACAATGTTCTGAATCCAAAGATTGTGAATTGAATTGATCCAAATTTCTTTGAAAAAACATAATCTGCCCCCCACCAGCTGGGCTGGAATGAGGGCCGCACCTTCATGTGGACTTGGGAGCTGGCTTTGGTTTTCTAAAAGTCTTGGATTTATTCCAGACTGGAGATGGTTTCCAAACTGATACCGCTCCTGTGGATGAAGGATCAGGCTTTTGTTCCTTATTGTGATGAAAGGAACGAAAACGATTATTAGACCTAAATTTACCTTTAGATTTTTTATCCTGTGGTAAAAAAAAGTTCCTTTCCCTCCAGTAACAGTTGAGATAATAGAATCCAACTGAGAACCAAATAATGAATTACCCTGGAAAGAAAGGGAAAGCAAAGTTGACTTAGAAGACATATCAGCATTCCAAGTTTTAAGCCATAAAGCTCTTCTAGCTAAAATAGCTAGAGACATATACCTGACATCAACTCTAATGATATCAAAGATGGCATCACAAATAAAGTTATTAGCATGTTGAAGAAGATTAACAATGCTATGAGAATTATGATCTGTTACTTGTTGCGCTAAAGCTTCTAACCAAAAAGTTGAAGCTGCAGCAACATCCGCTAAAGATATAGCAGGTCTAAGAAGATTACCTGAACATAAGTAAGCTTTTCTTAGAAAGGATTCAATTTTCCTATCTAAAGGATCCTTAAAGGAAGTACTATCTGCCGTAGGAATAGTAGTATGCTTAGCAAGAGTAGAGACAGCCCCATCAACCTTAGGGATTTTGTCCCAAAACTCTAATCTGTCAGATGGCACAGGATATAATTGCTTAAAACGTTTAGAAGGAGTAAATGAATTACCCAAATTATTCCATTCCCTGGAGATTACTTCAGAAATAGCATCAGGGACAGGAAAAACTTCTGGAATATCTACAGGAGATTTAAAAACCTTATTTAAACGTTTAGATTTAGTATCAAGAGGACCAGAATCCTCTATTTCTAATGCAATTAAGACTTCTTTAAGTAAAGAACGAATAAATTCCATTTTAAATAAATATGAAGATTTATCAGCATCAACCTCTGAGACAGAATCCTCTGAACCAGAGGAACCATTATCAGAATCAGAATAATGATGTTCATTTAAAAATTCATCTGAAAAATTAGAAGTTTTAAAAGACTTTTTACGTTTACTAGAAGGAGGAATAACAGACATAGCCTTCTTAATGGATTTAGAAACAAAATCTCTTATGATAACAGGAACACTCTGAGTATTAGATGTTGACGGAACAGCAACAGGTAATGTAACATTACTAAAGGAAATATTATCTGCATTAACAAGTTTGTCATGACATTCAGTACAAACAACAGCTGGAGGAACAGATACCACAAGTTTACAGCAGATACAGTTAACTTTGGTAGATCCAGCACCAGGCAGCGATTTTCCAGAAGTATCTTCTGACTCAGTGTCAATCTGGGACATCTTGCAATATGTAATAGAAAAAACAACATATAAAGCAAAATTTATCAAATTCCTTAAATGACAGTTTCAGGAATGGGAAAAAATGCCAGTGAACAAGCTTCTAGCAACCAGAAGCAATAAATAATGAGACTTAAATAATGTGGAGACAATAGTGACGCCCAAATTTTTTAGCGCCAAAAAAGATGCCCACATTATTTGGCGCCTAAATGCTTTAGCGCCAAAAAATGACGCCACATCCGGAACGCCGACACTTTTGGCGCAAAAAAACCCGTCAAACATGACGCAACTTCCGGCGACACGTATGACGCAGGAAACAGAAAAAAAGTTTTTGCGCCAAAAAAGTCCGCGCCAAGAATGACGCAATAAAATGAAGCATTTTCAGCCCCCGCGAGCCTAACAGCCCACAGGGAAGAGTCAAATTTTAAGGTAAGAAAAATGATTTATTCATATGCATTATCCCAAATATGAAACTGACTGTCTGAAATAAGGAACGTTGAACATCCTGAGTCAAGGCAAATAAATGTTTGAATACATATATTTAGAACTTTATATAAAAGTGCCCAACCATAGCTTGGAGTGTCACAGAAAATAAGACTTACTTACCCCAGGACACTCATCTACATGTAGTAGAAAGCCAAACCAGTACTGAAACGAGAATCAGTAGAGGTAATGGTATATGTAAGAGTATATCGTCAATCTGAAAAGGGAGGTAAGAGATGAATCTCTACGACTGATAACAGAGAACCTATGAAATAGACCCCGTAGAAGGAGATCATTGAATTCAAATAGGCAATACTCTCCTCACATCCCTCTGACATTCACTGCACGCTGAGAGGAAAACCGGGCTCCAACCTGCTGCGGAGCACATATCAACGTAGAATCTAGCACAAACTTACTTCACCACCTCCATAGGAGGCAAAATTTGTAAAACTGATTTGTGGGTGTGGTGAGAGGTGTATTTATAGGCATTTTGAGGTTTGGGAAACTTTGCCCCTCTTGGTAGGAATGTATATCCCATACGTCACTAGCTCATGGACTCTTGCTAATTACATGAAAGAAACAGAACTTTCCAAGATAGAAATTTAATATCTATGGAATGCATGGGTTCAAACGTAACTCCTTGAAGAACATTTAAAACTAAATTCAAACTCCATGGCGGAGCAACAGGTTTAAACACAGGCTTAATTCTAACCAAAGCCTGACAAAAACGACTGAACATCTGGGACATCTGCCAGACGCTTGTGTAATAAGATTGACAAAGCAGAAATCTGTCCCTTTAAGGGCTGATAACCCCTTCTCCAATCCTTCTTGGAGAAAGGACAAAATCCTAGGAATCCTGATCTTACTCCATGAGTAGCCTTTGGATTTGCACCAATAAAGATATATACGCCATATCTTATGATAAATTTTCCTAGCGACAGGCTTTCGAGCCTGAATCAAGGTTTCAATGACCGACTCAGAGAATCCCCGCTTAGATAAAATCAAGCGTTCAAGCTCCAGGCAGTCAGCTGCAGAGAAACTAGATTTGGATGTTGGAACGGACCCTGAATGAGAAGGTCCTGTCTCAGTGGCAGAGATGACATTTCCACCAGGTCTGCATACCAAGTCCTGCGTGGCCACGCAGGTGCTATCAAGATTACCGAAGCCCTCCCCTGTTTGATTCTGGCAATCAGACGAGGTAGGAGAGGAAAAGGTGGAAACACATAAGCCAGGTTGAACGAACACGGTACTGCTAGAGCATCTATCAGTACTGCTTGAGGATCCCTTGATCTGGACCCGTAACAAGGAAGTTTGGCATTCTGACGAGATGCCATCAGATCCAATTCTGGTGTGCCCCATTGATGAATCAATTTTGCAAACGCCTCCGGATGGAGCTCCCACTCCCCCGGATGAAAAGTCTGAGGACTTAGAAAATCCGCTTCCCAGTTCTCCACTCCTGGATATATATTGCTGATAAATGGCAAGAGTGAGCCTCTGCCCATCGAATTATTTTGGAAACCTCTATCATCGCTAGAGAACTCTTTGTTCCCCCTTGATGATTGATATATGCTACAGTCGTGATATTGTCCGACTGGAATCTTATGAATTTGGCCGAAGCCAGCTGAGGCCACACCTGAAGCGCGTTGAATATTGCTCTCAGTTCCAAAATATTTATTGGTAGTAGGGACTCTTCCTAAGTCCACACACCATGAGCCTTCATGGAATTCCAGACTGCACCCCAGCCCAAGAGGCTGGCGTCCGTCGTCACTATGACCCATGCTGGCCTGCGGAAGCACATTCCCTGGGACAGATGATCCTGTGACAACCACCATTGAAGAGAGTCTCTGGTCTCTAGATCCAGATTTATCTGCGGAGATAAATCCGCATAATCCCCATTCCACTGTCTGAGCATGCACAGCTGCAGTGTTCTGAGATGTAAGCGAGCAAACGGGACTATGTCCATTGCCGCTACCATTAGTCCAATTACCTCCATACACTGAGCCACTGATGGCCAAGGAATGGAATGAAGTGCTCGGCAAGTGGTTAAGATCTTTGATTTTCTGACCTCCGTCAGAAAAATTTTCATGTCTACTGAGTCTATCAGAGTTCCTAGGAATGGAACTCTTGTCAGAGGAACAAGTGTTTATGTTCACATTCCACCCGCGAGTTCTTAGAAAAGCCAACACGATGTCCGTGTGAGATTTGGCTAGATGGTAAGTTGATGCCTGAATCAAAATATCGTCCAGATAGGGCGCCACTGCTATGCCCCGCGGCCTTAGAACCACCAGAAGGGACCCTAGCACCTTTGTGAAAATTCTGGGAGCTGTGGCCAACCCGAAAGGAAGGGCCACAAACAGGTAATGTTTGTCCAGGAAGGCGAACCTGAGGAACTGGTGATGATCTTTGTGGATAGGAATGTGAAGATATGCATCCTTCAAATCGACGGTAGTCATATATTGACTCTCCTGGATCATTGGTAAAATTGTCCGAATGGTCTCCATCTTGAAGGATGGGACACTGAGAAATTTGTTTAGAGTTTTGAGATCTAAAATCGGTCTGAAGGTTCCCTCTTTTTTGGGAACTACGAACAGATTGGAGTAAAACCTGCCCCTGTTCTACTTTTGGAACTGGGCAGATTACACCCATGGTATATAAGTCTTCTACACAGCGTAAGAACGCCTCTCTTTTTGTCTGGTTTACAGACAAACGTGAAAGATGAAATCTCCCCCTTGGGAGAGAATCTTTAAATTCTAGACGATACCCCTGGGTCACAATTTCTAATGCCCAGGAATCCTGAATGTCTCTTGCCCAAGCCTAAGTGAAGAGAGAAAGTCTGCCCCCTATTAGATCCGGTACCGGATCGGGGGCTGCCCCTTCATGCTGTCTTGGTAGCAGCAGCGGGCTTCTTGGCCTGTTTACCTTTATTCCAGGTCTGGTTAGGTTTCCAGACTGACTTGGATTGAGCAAAGTTCCCCTCCTGCTTGGAGGCAGATGAGGAAGTAGAGGGACTGCCTTTAAAGTTTCGAAAGGAATGAAAATTATTCTGTTTGGTCCTCATTTTAACCGTCTTGTCCTGAGGAAGGGCATGACCCTTACCTCCAGTAATGTCAGAAAACATAATTTATGTAAGAACTTACCTGATAAATTCATTTCTTTCATATTAGCAAGAGTCCATGAGCTAGTGACGTATGGGATATACATTCCTACCAGGAGGGGCAAAGTTTCCCAAACCTCAAAATGCCTATAAATACACCCCTCACCACACCCACAAATCAGTTTAACGAATAGCCAAGAAGTGGGGTGATAAGAAAAAAGTGCGAAAGCATAAAAAATAAGGAATTGGAATAATTGTGCTTTATACAAAAAAATCATAACCACCACGAAAAAAGGGTGGGCCTCATGGACTCTTGCTAATATGAAAGAAATGAATTTATCAGGTAAGTTCTTACATAAATTATGTTTTCTTTCATGTAATTAGCAAGAGTCCATGAGCTAGTGACGTATGGGATAATGACTACCCAAGATGTGGATCTTCCACGCAAGAGTCACTAGAGAGGGAGGGATAAAATAAAGACAGCCAATTCCGCTGAAAAATAATCCACACCCAAAACAAAGTTTAAATCTTATAATGAAAAAAACTGAAAATATAAGCAGAAGAATCAAACTGAAACAGCTGCCTGAAGTACTTTTCTACCAAAGACTGCTTCTGAGGAAGAAAACACATCAAAATGGTAGAATTTAGTAAAAGTATGCAAAGAAGACCAAGTTGCTGCTTTGCAAATCTGATCAACCGAAGCTTCATTCCTAAATGCCCAGGAAGTAGAGACTGACCTAGTTGAATGAGCTGTAATCCTTTGAGGCGGAGCTCTACCTGACTCAACATAAACATGATGAATCAAAGATTTTAACCACAATGCCACAGAAATGGCAGAAGCCTTCTGACCTTTCCTTGAACCAGAAAAGATAACAAATAGACTAGAAGTCTTTCGGAAATCTTAGTAGCTTCAACATAATATTTCAAAACTCTAACTACATCCAAAGAATGCAACGATCTTTCCTTAGAGATCTTAGGATTAGGACACAATGAAGGAACTACAATTTCTCTACTAATGTTGTTAGAATTCACAACCTTAGGTACAAATTTAAATGAAGTTCGCAAAACCGCCTTATCCTGATGAAAAATCAGAAAAGGAGACTAACAAGAAAGAGCAGATAATTCAGAAACTCTTCTAGCAGAAGAGATGGCCAAAAGAAACAAAACTTTCCAAGAAAGTAATTTAATATCCAGCGAATGCATAGGTTCAAACGGAGGAGCTTGAAGAGCCCATAGAACCAAATTCAAACTCCAAGGAGGAGAAATTGACTTAATAACAGGATTAATACGAACCAAAGCTTGTACAAAACAATAAATATCAGGAAGACTAGCAATCTTTCTGTGAAAAAGAACAGAAAGAGCAGAGATTTGTCCTTTCAAATAACTTGCAGACAAACCTTTATCCAAACCATCCTGAAGAAACTGTAAAATTCTAGGAATTCTAAAAGAATGCCAAGAAAAATGAGAAAAACACCTAGAAATGGAAGTCTTCCAGACTCAATAATATATCATCCTAGATACAGATTTACAAGCCTGTAACATAGTATTAATTACGGAGTCAGAGAAACCTCTATGACTGAGAATCAAGTGTTCAATCTCCATACCTTCAAATTTAAGTATTTGAGATCCTGATGGAAAAAAGGACCGGACAAGATCCGCATACCAAAACCTGTGAGGCCATGCTGGAGCCACCCGCAGAACAAACGAACGCTCCTTTAGAATCTTGGAAAAAGAACTAGAGGCGGAAAGATATAAGCAGGATCATACTTCCAAGGAAGTGACAATGCATCCACTGCTTCCGCCTGAGGATCCCTGGATCTGGACCGATACCTGGGAAGCTTCTTGTTTAGATGAGAAGCCATCAGATCTATTTCTGGAAGTCCCCATATTTGAACAATCTGAAGAAATACCTCTGGGTGAAGAGACCATTCGCCCGGATGTAGCGTTTGGCGACTGAGATAATCCGCTTCCCAATTGTCTATACCTGGGATATGAACTGCAGAAATTAGACAGGAGCTGGATTCCACCCATACAAGTATTCGAGAGACTTCTTTCATAGCCAGGGGACTGTGAGTCCCTCCTTGATGATTGACATATGCCACGGTTGTGACATTGTCCGTCTGGAAACAAATGAACGACTCTCTCTTTAGAAGAGGCCACGACTGAAGAGCTCTGAAAATTGCACAGAGTTCCAAAATGTTGATTGGTGATCTCGCCTCCTGAGATTCCCAAACCCCTTGTGCTGTCAGAAACCCCCATACAGCTCCCCAACCTGTCAGACTTGCATCTGTTGAGATCACAGTCTAGGTTGGAAGAACAAAGAAGCCCCCTGAACTAAACGATGGTGGTCTGTCCACCACGTCAGAGAGTGTCAAACAATCGGTTTTAAAGATATTAATTGAGATATCTTTGTATAATCCCTGCACCACTGGTTCAGCATACAGAGCTGAAGAGGTCGCATGTGAAAACGAGCAAAGGGGATCGCGTCCAATGCAGCAGTCATAAGACCTAGAATTTCCATGCATAAGGCTACCGAAGGGAAAGATTGAGACTGAAGGTTTCGACAAGCTGAAACCAATTTCAGACGTCTCTTGTCTGTCAGAGACAGAGTCATGGACACTGAATCTATCTGGAAACCTAAAAAGGTTACCCTTGTCTGAGGAATCAACGAACCTTTTTGGTAAATTGATCCTCCAACCATGTTCTTGAAGAAACAACACTCATAAAAGACTGGAAAGGTTCTTTCTATTGAAAATGAGCAAAGGGAATTGAATCCAATGCTGTGGCCATAAGACCTAAAACTTCTATGCATATATAGCAACTGAAGGAGACTAAAGGTACCGACAGACGGAACCCAATAAAATTATCCCTTGTCTGATAGAGACAAAGACAGTGACACAAACTATCTGGAAACCTAAAAAAGGTGACCCTTGTGTGAGGAATCAAGAGCTTTTGAAAAAAAGATCCTCCAACTATGTCCTGAAGAGCAAGTGAATCATATGAGATTCCGCATCCTCAGAAAATAATCTGAATGAAAACGGAAAAAAGAAAATATGCATTTATTGTATCTAATGAAAACAAATAATGCCATCAATGACCATAAAAAGGCAAAATAGTTTGAATAAAACTCCAAAACCCGGTTCCTAAAAAAGGAACTGGAAGAAATACCCCAGAAGATTCCAGGTCTGAGCAGCGCTTGAACCCCATGGGTGCCCAGCCATGCTTCAACAGTACCTAAAATATATAGGACAGAAACACACTTAAAGAAAGTGTTAGCCTTACTGGAATAAAATCAAAGAAATTTGGACAAAATAGAACCAAATAAATTTCAAAGAAGTCTTAACCTGCCTCTTACCAGCCAAGCTGGAATACGGCACGTACATCGCAATATTAGGGAGCTGATTTCGAACTCCAATTATAAACATGTTACTTGGGAAAGAACTCAGGAATTCGTTCCTTAATAAGAACAACCAAACTAGTATAAGCTTAAAGTTTTAGTCTTAGAACTCAATCTTGAAGCCCAGAGTAACAGTTAAGAATTGAATCCAATTATAAAACAAATAATTGATTATCTTAGAACAAAAGAAAAATTGATTTTTTTTTTCATTTTTTTTTTTTTTTTTTTTTAAATCACAAAATTCTTCTAGCTAAAATAGCTAAAGACATAGATTAACCCTCATTTGCGAAAATATTCAATAAAATGAAGACACAAATGAAATTATTAGCATGATAGTCCAGTTAAAAGGACCAGTCAATACAGTGGACTTGCATAATCAATAAATGCAAAACAACAAGACAAATGCAACAGCACCTAGTCTAGTAAATGTTGTCCCTTTAACAATGTTAAAATAAATCATAATCTGATACTTGATCTTAAAGTAAACAGAAAAAATGAAGCAATTGCAATATCCAAATAAATCACAGGACCAAGAAAAGTACCTGAAACTAAATAATTTTCCATAAATAAGATACAACTATCTAAAGGAAAATAAATACTATTTTGCAATAGAAACAATAGCATAATTAGTAGAAGTAGAGATAGCCCCAATAAATTGGAGAACCCTCTAAATTGAATTTAACTGCTGGCAAAGAATATAGTTTAAAACCTTTGAAGAAGGAATAAAAGAAAATTCTCAGCCTATTCCATTCCCTAGTATGGGGAATTGGAAAGAAAACCTCTGAAAACACAGAAGAATAAATAGGCAGAAATAGTGTCAGCTAGTCTTAAAGAACTAGTTACCTTAATATCCAAAATAATCAACACCTTTTCAACAAAGAACAAATGTACTTTAATAATAGAAAAATAATAAAAAAGTAGATTTGTTAGTGTCAATATCTGATGAAGAAATTTTCTGAAAGAGAAAAAACATCATCAGAGAAGGATAAATCAGTATGTTGTTGGTCATTTGAAACTTCAATAATTAAAAAAGAAGTGAAAAAGACCTAAACATTTTATTAGAAGGCACGAAGTCAGACAAAGCCTTTAACCCCTTAATGACCACAGCACTTTTCCATTTTCTGTCCGTTTGGGACCAAGGCTATTTTTACATTTCTGCTGTGTTTGTGTTTAGCTGTAATTTTCCTCTTACTCATTTACTGTACCCACACATATTACATACCGTTTTTCTCGCCATTAAATGGACTTTCTAAAGATACCATTATTTTCATCATATCTTATAATTTACTATAAAAAAAATTATAAAATATGAGGAAAAAATTGAAAAAAACACACTTTTTCTAACTTTGACCCCCAAAATCTGTTACACATCTACAACCACCAAAAAACACCCATGCTAAATAGTTTCTAAATTTTGTCCTGAGTTTAGAAATACCCAATGTTTACATGTTCTTTGCTTTTTTTGTAAGTTATAGGGCCATAAATACAAGTAGCACTTTGCTATTTCCAAACCATTATTTTTCAAAATTAGCGCTAGTTACATTAGAACACTAATATCTTTCAGGAATCTCTGAATATCCATTGACATGTATATATTTTTTTTTAGTAGACATCCCAAAATATTCATCTAGGCCCATTTTGGTATATTTCATGCCACCATTTCACCGCCAAATGCGATTAAATATAAAAAATCGTTCACTTTTTTTACTAATTTTTTCACAAACTTTTGGTTTCTCACTGAAATTATTTACAAACAGCTTGTGCAATTATGGCTTAAATGGTTGTAAATGCTTCTCTGGGAATCCCTTTGTTCAGAAATAGCAGACATATATGGCTTTGGCGTTGCTTTTTAGTAATTAGAAGGCTGCTAAATGCCACTGCGCACTACACATGTATTATACCCAGCAGTGGAGGGGTTAATTATGGAGCATGTAGGGAGCTTTTAGGGATACTTTTAGCTTTAGTGTAGTGTAGTAGACAACCCCAAGTATTGATCTAAGCCAATTTTGGTATATTTCATGCCACCATTTCACCGCCAAATGCGATCAAATTAAAAAAAAACGTTAAATTTTTCACAATTTTAGGTTTCTCACTGAAATCATTTACAAACAGCTTGTGCAATTATGGCACAAATGGTTGTAAATGCTTCTCTGGGATCCCCTTTGTTCAGAAATAGCAGACATATATGGCTTTGGCGTTGCTTTTTGGTAATTAGAAGGCCGCCAAATGCCGCTGCATTTCACACGTGTATTATGGCTAGCAGTGAATGGGTTAATTATGTAGCTTGCAGGGTTAATTTTAGCTTTAGTGTAGAGCTCAGCCTCCCACCTGAAACATGAGACCCCCTGATCCCTCCCAAACAGCTCTCTTCCCTCCCCCACCCCACAATTGTCCCCGCCATCTTAAGTACTGACAGAAACTCTGCCAGTACTAAAATAAAAGCTATACTTAGGCTTTTTTGGTTTTTTTTTTGGCATATTTACATATGCTGCTGTGTAGGATCCCCCCTTAGTCCCCAACCTCACTGATCCCCCACCAAACAGCTCTCTAACCCTCCCCCTCTGCCTTAATGGGCGCCATCTTGGGTACTGGCAGCTGTCTACCAGTACCCAGTTTAGTAACAAATGTGCCTTTTTTTTTTTTTTAAAATGCCCTATTCTGTAGTGTAGCTCCCCCCCCCCAAGACCATCCCCCCACCCCTTCCAGATCCCTTAGCTGTTCATTTTTAACTTTTAACAAACATTTTATTTTAACTTTTAGCAGCTTCATTTTTCTGTAGTGTAGCGGTTCCCTCCCGCTCCCGCCCCGTGCACGCGCCCGCCCGCCGCCCCCCGTGCACGCGCGCGCTCCCGTGCGCGCTCCCGACGGTTCCGCCCCCGATCCCGCCCCCCTTCCCTCCAGTCGGCACATCGATGGCCGCCCACCCGCCTCCCAGACTTGCTCCCACCCACCAACGATACCGGCCACCGATGTCCGGTGCAGAGAGGGCCACAGAGTGGCTCTCTCTGCATCGGATGGCCAAGGGGGGTTATTGCAGGATGCCTCCATATCGAGGCATCACTGCAATAACCGGAAAGCAGCTGGAAGCGAGCAGGATCGATTCCAGCTGCTTTCCAGACCAAGGACGTACGCCACACGTCCTCGGTCATTAACTGTCTTTTTTTTGAGGACGTGTGGCGTACGTCCTTGGTCATTAAGGGGTTAAAATAGAATCAGAAAAAAATTTCTTATAAATCTTCTAAATATTTCTTGTACATAAGATGTAAGAATGGAAATATATAAAGCATAAATACTAATGGATTCTGCATGTAAAAGTATATCATAATAACTTATTACAAACCATAGCTAAAGATAAACATTTATAACATTTAAAATAAATGAACTTAGCTTTGGTAGAACTGAAACTCAGTTAAGCGTTTTTCCAGAAGTGGCTTCTGATTCAGGGTCAATCTGAGACATCTTGCAATATGTAATAGAAAAAACAACATATAAAGCAAAATTGATCAAATTCCTTAAATGACATTTTCAGGAATAGGAAAAAAATGCCAATGAACAAGCTTCTAGCAACCAGGAGCAATAAATAATGAGACTTAAATATTGTGGAGACAACTGACGCTCAAATTTTTTAGCGCCAAAAAAGCCGCCCACATTATTTGGCGCCTAAATGCTTTTGGCGCCAAAAATGGAGCCATATCCGGTAACGCCGACATTTTTTGGCGCAAAAACGTAAAAAAAAATGACGCAACTTCCGGCGACACGTATGATGCCGGAAATGACAAGAAAATTTTTGCGCCAAGAAAGTCCGCGCCAAGAATGACGCAATAAAATGAAGCATTTTCAGCCCCCGCGAGCCTAACAGCCCACAGGAAAAAAGTCAAATTTTAAGGTAAGAAAAAATTGATTAATTCATATGCATTATCCCAAATATGAAACTGACTGTCTGAAATAAGGAACGTTGAACATCCTGAATCAAGGCAAATAAATGTTTTAAACACATATATTTAGAACTTTATATAAAAGTGCCCAACCATAGCTTAGAGTGTCACAGAAAATAAGACTTACTTACCCTAGGACACTCATCTACATGTAGTAGAAAGCCAAACCAGTACTGAAACGAGAATCAGTAGAGGTAATGGTATATATAAGAGTATATCGTCGATCTGAAAAGGGAGGTAAGAGATGAATCTCTACGACCGATAACAGAGAACCTATGAAATAGACCCCGTAGAAGGAGATCATTGAATTCAAATAGGCAATACTCTCTTCACATCCCTCTGACATTCACTGCACACTGAGAGGAAAACCGGGCTCCAGCCTGCTGCGAAGCGCATATCAACGTAGAATCTAGCACAAACTTACTTCACCACCTCCATGGGAGGCAAAGTTTGTAAAAACTGATTTGTGGGTGTGGTGAGGGGTGTATTTATAGGCATTTTGAGGTTTGGGAAACTTTGCCCCTCCTGGTAGGAATGTATATCCCATACGTCACTAGCTCATGGACTCTTGCTAATTACATGAAAGAAATGATCTCCTTAAGTTCAGGCCCGAATAGGGTCCTACCCTTAAAGGGAATAGCTAAAAGCTTGGATTTAGATGACACATCAGCAGACCATGACTTAAGCCATAAAGCTCTACGCGCTAAAATGGCAAAGCCTGCATTCTTAGCCGCTAATTTAGCCATTTGGAAAGCGGCATCTGTAATAAAAGAATTAGCTAGCTTGAGAGCCTTAATTCTATCCAAAATATCATCTAATGGGGTCTCAACTTTAAGAGACTCCTCTAGAGCCTCAAACCAAAAAGCTGCTGCAGTAGTTACTGGAACAATGCACGCTATAGGTTGCAGAAGAAAACCCTAATGAACAAACAACTTCTTTAGAAGCCCTCCTAATTTTTTATCCATAGGATCTTTGAAAGCACAACTGTCTTAGCCAGGGTAGAAATAGCTCCCTCCACCTTAGGGACCGTCTGCCACGAATCCCGAATGGTGTCAGATATGGGAAACATTTTCTTAAAAGTAGGAGGGGGAGAGAACGGAATGCCTGGTCTATCCCATTCCTTAGTAACAATGTCCAAAATTATTCTAGGGACTGGAAAAACATTAGTGTAAGTAGGAACCTCTAGATATTTATCCATTTTACACAGTTTCTCTGGCGGGATGAAAATAGGGTCACAATCATCCAGAGTCGCTAAAACCTCCCTGAGTAACAAACGGAGGTGTTCAAGCTTAAACTTAAAGGCCGTCATATCTGAGTCTGTTTGAGGGAACATCTTTCCTGAATCAGAAAGCTCTCCCTCAGACAGCAATTCCCCCACCCCCAAATCAGAACACTGTGAGGGTACATCGGAGATGGCCAATAAAGCATCAGAGGGCTCAGCATTTACTCTAATACCGGACCTATTGCGCTTACCCTGTAAACCAGGCAGTTTAGATACCTCTGTAAGGGTAGTAGACATAACTGCAGCCATATCTTGCAGGGTGAAAGAATTAGACGCACTAGAAGTACTAGGCGTCGCTTGGGCGGGCGTTAAAGGTTGTGACACTTGGGGAGAAGAAGATGGCATAACCTGATTCTCTTCTGACTGAGAATCATCGTGAGACATACTTTTATCAGTTAAAATATGTTCTTTGCAATGTAAGGCCCTTTCAGTACATGAGAGACACATTTGAAGTGGGGGTTCCACAATGGCTTCTAAACATGGTTTTCCTCAATGTCAGACATGTTAAAACAGGCTAGTAATGACCACAAACAGGCTTGAAAACACTTTATTTTGTGTAAAAAATAACAATCTGAAAAAACGGTACTGCGCCTTTAAGAGAAAAAAAAGCATACAACTTTTCCAAAACTGCTTTAAAACAATACAATTATCTCAATTTTATGATAAATGTATCCCAACTTGTCAGCTAAGATTGCCCCACAAGGAAAGGAAAAATAAAAAAGTTAAAAAAAGTTTTTTAAATAGTAAAAAACAGAAAAATATAGAATTCAGCTTAGCACTCAAAGGGTTAAAGGGACACTAACCCCAATTTGATTTCTTTCATGATTCAGATAGAGCATTCAATTTTAAGCAATTTTCTAATTTACCCGTTATCAAATCATCACACAGTAACTGGTAATATGACCTTATTACCACTGCCAGCACAAGCCCCCAAAATAGATTTTATTAAAAATGTGATAATAGCAAAGCATCAAGTACCATAAGTAGATCTGTTTTTAAGAACAGATATCAGCTAATGAAAATAAAAAAACCTGAATGCCCAGAGCCTATTGCATTCATTTAATGCCTCTAAATCAGTGTTTCCCAAACCCAGTCCTTAGGACCCTTAACAGGCCACATATTCATTATATATTTACTAGACCACAGGTGAAAAGGAAATTTATGCTTACCTGATAAATTTATTTATTTTACGATATGACGAGTCCACGGATTTCATCCTTACTTGTGGGATTTATCCTCCTGCTAACAGGAAGTGGCAAAGAACACCACAGCAGTGCTGTATATATAGCTCCTCCCTTCCCTCCAGTCTTTCGCCCGATGTTAGGAAGAGAAAGGAAAAGCCAAAGGTGCAGAGGTGACTGAAGTTTATAAAAAAAAAATACATACCTGTCTTAGAAATGACAGGGTGGGCCGTGGACTCGTCATATCGTAAAATAAATAAATTTATCAGGTAAGCATAAATTTCCTTTTCTTTTACAAGATATGACGAGTCCACGGATTTCATCCTTACTTGTGGGATACAATACCAAAGCTACAGGACACGGATCAAAGGGAGGGACAAGACAGGAACCTAAACGGAAAACACCACTGCTTGAAGAACCTTTCTCCCAAAAACAGCCTCAGAAGAAGCAAAAGTATAAAATTTGTAAAAAGTGTGAAGAGATCAAGTTGCAGCCTTGCAAATCTGTTCAACAGAAGCATAGTTTTTAAATGCCCATGAGGAAGCCACAGCCCTAGTAGAATGAGCCGTAATTCTTTCAGGAGGCTGCTGTCCAGCAGTCTCATACGCCAGATGGATGATACTATTCAGTCAAAAAGAAAGAGAGGTAGCCGTAGCTTTCAGACCCCTACACTTTCCAGAAAAAACAATGAATAATGAAGATGATTGACGGAAATCCTTAGTCGCCTGTAAGTAAAACTTCAGGGCACGGACTACGTCCAAGTTATGCAACATACACTCCTTCTTAGAAGAAGGGTTAGGACATAATGAAGGAACAACAATTTCCTGATTAATATTCTTATTAGAAACAACCTTAGGAAGGAAACCAGGTTTGGTACGTAAAACCACCTTATCAGAATGGAAGATAAGATAAGGCGAGTCACATTGTAACGCTGCAAGCTCAGAAACTCTACGAGCAGAAGAAATAGCAACCAAAAACACAACTTTCCAAGATAACAACTTAAGATCTATGGAATGCATGGGTTCAAACGGAACCCCTTGAAGCACATTAAGAACTAAATTCAAACTCCAGGGTGGAGCAATTGGTCTAAACACAGGCTTGATCCTAGTCAAAGCCTGACAAAAAGACTGAACGTCTGGAACATCTGCCAAACGTTTGTGAAGTAAAATAGACAAAGCAGAGATTTGTGCCTTTAAAGGGACAGTCAAGTATAAATTAAACTTTCATTATTCAGATAGGACTTTTAATTTTAATTGACTTTCCAATTTACTTTTATCATCAAATTTGCTTTTTTCTCTTGGTATTCTTAGTTTAAACTAAACATAGGTAGGCTCATATGCTAATTTCTAAGCCTTTGAGGGCTGCCTCTTATCACATGCTTTTTAAATCTCTTTTCAACACAAAGAGACAGAACGTACACGTGGGCTATATAGATAACACTGTGTTCAGGCACAGAAAGTTATTTAAGATCTAGCACAATACAATGCTAAATTTAAGACAATAGATAATAAACGGTCACAGTCATGTGATCAGGGGGCTGGAAGAAGGTTCCTAGATACAAGGTAATCACAAAGGTAAAAAGTACATTAATATAACTGTGTTGGTTATGCAAAACTGGGGAATGAGTAATAAAGGGATTATATATCTTTTAAAACAATAACAATTCTATGGTTGACTGTCCCTTTAAGGAACTTACTGATAACCCTTTCTCCAATCCTTCTTGGAGAAAAGACAGAATCCTGGGAATCCTAACTACTCCATGAGTAGTTCTTGGATTCGCACCAATAAAGATATTTACGCCATATCTTATGGTAAATCTTTCTAGTAACAGGCTTACGTGCCTGAATCAGAGTATCAATTACCGAATCAGAGAACCCCCGCTTAGATAAAATCAAGCGTTCAATCTCCAAGCAGTCAGCTGCAGAGAAATTAGATTTGGATGTTGGAACGGACCTTGAATGAGAAGGTCCTGTCTCAATGGAAGTTTCCACAGAGGCAGAGAGGACATGTCCACTAGACCTGCATACCAAGTCCTGCATGGCCACGCAGACGTGATTAGAATTATTGAAGCTCTCTCCTGTTTGATCCGAGCAATCACCCGGGGAAGGAAAGGAAATGATGGAAACACATAAGCTAGGTTGAACGACCAAGGCACTGCCAAGGCATCTATCAGTTCGGCCTGAGGATCCCTCAACCTGGATCCGTATCTTGGGAGCTTGGCATTCTGTCGAGACGCCATCAGATCCAATTCCGGTCTGCCCCATCGGAGAATCAGGGAGGCAAAGACCTCCAGATGGAGTTCCCACTCCCCCCGGATGAAATGCCTGTTGGCTTAAAAAGTCCGCTTCCCAGTTGTCCACTCCTGGGATGTAGATTGCTGACAGATAACAAGAGTGAGCATCCGCCCATCGAATTATCTTGGATACTTCTGTCATCGCTAAGGAACTCCTCCCTCGTTCCTCCCTGATGATTGATGTAATCCACAGTCGTGATGTTGTCCGACTGAAAACGGAAAACCTGAACCGCATTGAAAATTGCTTTCAATTCCAGAATATTGATTGGAAGAAGAGACTCCCCCCTGAGTCTACACACCCTGAGCCTTCAGGGAATTCCAGACTGCACCCCAGCCTAGTAGACTGGCGTCCGTTGTCACTATTACCCACGAGGGTCTGAAGAAACACGTCCCTTGGGACAGATGATCCGGCGACAACCACCAAAGAAGAGAATCTCTGGTCTCCTGGTCCAGATTTATCTGAGGAGATAGAGTTGCATAATCCCCATTCCACTGTCCGAGCATGCTCAGTTGCAGTGGTCTGAGATGAAATAGAGCAAACGGAATGATGTCCATTTCCGCCACCATCAATCCAATTACCTCCATGCACTGAGCCACTGATGGCCGAGGATTGGACTGAAGGGCTCGGCATGTATTTAGAATCTTTGACTTTCTGACCTCCGTCAGAAAAATCTTCATGGATATAGAATCTATTAGCGTTCCCAAGAAGGGAACCCTTGTCTGTGGTATTAGTGAACGTTTTTCTAGATTCACCTTCCATCCGTGAGTTCTCAGAAAGGACAACACCGTGTCTGTATGAGATTCTGTCAGATGATAAGTCGACGCCTGGATCAGAATATCGTCCAGATCAGGCGTGACTGCAATGCCCCGCGGCCTGAGAACCGCCAGAAGGGATCCTAGAACCTTCGTGAAGATCCTGGGTGCTGTGGCCAACCCGAAGGGAAGAGCCACGAACTGAAAATGTTTGTCCAGGAAGTCAAACCTTAGGTACCGATGATGATCTTTGTGGATAGGAATATGAAGGTATGCATCCTTCAAGTCCAAGGTAGTCATATATTGAAAAATGGGACTCCGAGAAACTTGTTTAGACTCTTGAGATCTAAAATGGGTCTGAACGTTCCCTCTTTTTTGGGAACCACGAAAAGATTTGAGTAAAACCCCTGCCCCTGTTCCAGTCTTGGAACGGGACAAATTACTCCCATAGTATAGAGGTCTTTTACACAACGTAAGAACGCCTCTCTTTTTATCTGGTCTACAGACAATCGTGAAAGAAGGAATCTCCCCCCTTGGGAGAAAATTTTTGAATTCCAGTTGATACCCGTGGGTCACAATTTCCACGATTTTATTTAAATTTTAGGGAGGCGCAGTGAGAATTATGTCCCACAAGTTCCCTTTGCTTAAAAGCCACCAATGCTCTACTGAAGAGACTGAAATAGACTACGGCTACACCCTAGAGGAAAAACAGCACATACTTGTACTGCAATTAAAATAAAAAAATCTTGATTGAAGAATCTTCTCAGACACTAACTTTACCACTTCATTACTCAAGTGTAGGCAAAAGGAATGACTGGGGTTGGAGGGAAGGGAGGTGGATATTTAACAGCTTTGCTGTGGTGCTCTTTGCCAAGTTGCTGTTTATGCTTCTGGGCAGGAGTGATATTCCTAATAGTAATTAGATGATCCGTGGGCTAATCATGTCATTAGAAAGAAGAAAAGATGTTTAATGTGCACAAAAAAGACTTTAGTAATTTATTGAAACTTTTTATTGACCCCCCCCCAAAGAAAAAAAAGTTAATGGAACCCATATAGAGAGGCATCAAATTCCAAATGACTTTAGAAGAAAAAAAAACTATAGTGTGCAGTATACTTGTAAATGTTTAAGTCGCCTATAACAATAAAAATCTATTCCTCAATAGACGCAATATTAAAAATAAATCATATTTTACTATATAAAAGAGGCAAAAATAATTCAAATTATTTTATTTTTCAAATAATTTATATAAAACAAAAGAACATACAGAAAATAGGTATAAAAATAGATTTATAAAGAAAATACACATTTAAACAACTTTACATAAAATGTATAAAAAAGTGCAAACACAATTTTGAGGAAAACAGTCTTTATAAATAGCTTATTATAAATAATGAAAATAATTTAAACTCAATTGCCTAAGTAACAGATTTCATATGCAATTTGTTAGTCTGCATGCTTGGAGTTTCAGATGTGTAAAAGTGCAACATGAAAATTATTTAAAACTGTTAAAATTAGGTAACGGGCTGTCAAAACCACTGTCCTGTTGGGGAGATGGGAAATCCAGCAATAACTTCCTTGAAGGTGGTTTGCTTCCACGACTTACATCTGAATATGTTTTTGGATCCGGACAGTTTTCTACAGCTGGAGGAGGAAGTCCTAGGATTTTATTAGAATGTTGTGTACCATGATTTAGATCTTTTCTCTTTGTACTGTGCGTAGAGTAACTTTGACCTTCAAATTTACTGCCAAATGTGTCAAGACTTCCTTCCACATGAGGACATAAGCCTGCTGCAGCAAAATTCTCTGTATTTGACATTTGTGGCTTTACATTTAAACCCAGTGTAGTCTGTGGAATGAGACCATTGAAACTAACAGGGATCCAAGTATCACTTTTGTCTCTCACAGGGGTTTCTTGGAGATCAAACCTTTGCCGATCTGATGTGTTTTTTGATTTTCCATGGTAGCTGTAACCTTTAATGCCACGTAAAAAAGATGGCTCACCTTGATCAAAAAGCTTCAGATGAACAGCATTAGAATCATTACAGTTAGGAATGTATATCTTATCTGAATGTACCCCATTCAGAAATGGATAATTTCCAGTATTTATAAGCTCTGCATGACCATTTCTGAGATCAGGGCCTGTTTGAAGTTGATCTGAAACTGTGCCAGCATTCTGTTTGGCAGTGTTCACTACTTCTGATCGTAAGTTCTTAAATACCTCTGACTGATCTCTTACACAATGCTTGTTAAACTCATCAGTAGTTTGTTGGTCAGTATTTTCATAAGATGATCTTTTACTTATCACATTTATTCCCCTCTTCAGCAAATCATTTGTTTCTGGTTTTGTTTCAGTGATATCATCTTCACAAAGTGAGAAAGCTAAATTTAAAACAAAAAAATTTAAGTCACTAAAAAAAAAAAGGTGTGTGCAAAATGGCTAAATCACCAAGATAAATTACAGCTGTAAATACAAGCTATTCACTAGAAAATTATAAAAAGGATATATATATATATATACATATATACATATATATATACATATATATATATATATATATACATATATATATATATACACATATACACACACACACACACACACAGTATTATCACCGCACTGTTTCTTTAGGAAAACATCCTTTGTTGAAGACACAAAAGATAAAACAAAACGGCTACGTTTCAGGCCTACATAGCCCTTACTCATGCTGTAGAATACAGGTAGCATCCCTAATTTATAGCACCTGTACTTGACTGGTTAACCCTTTCCTGTGACTTATACATGATCTTCTCCAAGGTATACTGCTATAGAATGGCGTTTTGACGAACTAAGCTTTACACAAGGAAGGTGGAGATTCATTCCTTATTACATCCACTAGATGGCAGTACACCTTAGGGAAGATGATGTAAAAGTCACAGGAAAGGGTTAACCTTATTTTTGTATCCAAGGGGTTGCAGGACCCTTATTGTTTCCTGTGCACTCCACTACAAATTGGATCTATGCTGGCTATGCTGTGATTTTTTAAAATTGTACATAAATTGTGACATACAAATCTAAAACGCAATTTCTTTTTTTTTTTTTTTGGCGGGGATACAAATCTTTAATTACATATACAATTCTCTCTTCTTTTTTTTTTAGAAGCACAATTTCCTCTTTTGGAATTACAACACAATTTCTGTTACCATTTTGCTAAAGGACATGTGATGTCAGCGCAGTCAGTTCAGCAGTTTGTTTTACATTTATCATGTAACATACAACATGGCTTAGCATACCAAAAATGGTTTCTATAAGTTTACTATGAAAGACCTCTGCTAAAGGCAGAGGGTAGAAAAGCTGCTAATATGAAAACTGTGATTAAATCATTAAAATCAATATTCCTCAGTACATTGTTGTAAAAAAATAATAAAAATAATAGCATGTTAAAAAGCATGTTGTATGGTAAATGATAATATAAAAATATATTCTGAAAGAAGACCTACTGCTATGAAAACAAATTAAAAGATCAAAATCAATTTTCCTCTGTATATAGTGTTGTATGATGCAAATAAGAATAATGACTTTTGTCATGTTAAAGTGTCAGTCAACACCAGAATTATTGTTGTTTTAAAAGATAGATAATCCCTTTATTACCTATTCCCCAGTTTTGCATAACCAGCAGTTATAATTATACACGTTTTACCTCTGTAATTACCTTGTATCTTAGCCTTTGCAGACTGCCCCCTTAATTCAGTTCTTTTGACAGACTTGCATTTTAGTCAATCAGTGCTCACTCCTAGGTAACTTCTCAGGCATAAGCTCAATGTTATTTATATGAAACACAAACTAACGCCCTCTAGTGGTCAAAATGCATTCAAATTAGAGGCGGCCTTCAAGGTCTAAGAAATTGGCATATGAACCTACTAGGTTTAGCTTTCAACTAAGAATACCAAGAGAACAAAACAAAATTGGTGATAAAAGTAGATTGGAAAGTTGTTTAAAATTGCATGCTCTATTTGAATCATGAAATGTTTTTCTGGACTTCACTGTCCCTTTAAGTCATGTTGTATGTTACATTATAAAAGGTAAAAAAGTGTACCGGAGATGTTGATGTGCTGGGCTTCTCAGCCATTTTTCCACATTTAATTGAAAGCAAAGCAGCAGATAGTTTCTAGGCAAACTGCCTCACTGACTGCTGTGACAACACAAGTCCTTATGGAACTAACATATATTTTGACACATACTGGAAGTGTTCCTCCAAAACAAAAAAAAAATAAAAACAAAATATTATAATGTCATCAGTAAATTTAGATTTGTATGCCACAATATAAAAACAATTACAAATGAGACTTTTTAACAGCAATCTTATTTCATAATAATATGTATAAAAAAAGTAAATGTTGCACAAATATTAATACCTAGTGCTGGACAGAGTATAACTATAGGTTACCAGTTACCTCATTTCTTAGTAGCCTCTGCATGCCCAAAAAGAAAAAAAAAACTAAATTTATGCTTACCTGATAATTTTCTTTCTTTCCGGATATGGTCCATGGCTTGAGTAATTACTGTTGGGAATATCACTCCTGGCCAGCAGTATGAGGCAAAGAGCACCACAGTTAAACTGTTAAAGGGACACTAAAACCAAAATATTTCATTCACGATTCAGGTAGAGAATACAATTTTAAAGAACATTCCAATGTACTTCTATTATCTAATTTGCTTCATTCTGTAGAAATGCTTTATTGAAGAAACAGCAATGCACATGGGTGAGCCAATCACACAAGGCATCTATGTGCAGCTACCAATCAGCAACTACTGCGCATACCTAGATATTCTGTTCAGCAAAGTATATCAAGAGAATGAAGCAAATTAGATAATAGAAGTAAATTAGAAAGTTTTTTTTTTTTTTTTTAAATTGCATCCTTTTTCTAAACTATTGCAGAAAAAATTTGGGTTTCATGTTCCTTTAAGTATCACTCCCTTACGCACAACCCAAGTCATTCGACCAAAGGGAAATGGAGAAAAAGGAGTAACACAGGGTGTAGAGGTGCCTGAGGTTATAGTCAAAAACAAAATTTATGCTTACCTGATAAATATCTTTCTTTTGCGATGTACCAAGTCCACAGATTCATCCATACTTGTGGGATATTATCCTTCCTAACAGGAAGTGGCAAAGAGAGCACCACAGCAAAGCAGTCTATTTAGCTCCCCCCTTAACTCCACCCCACAGTCATTCGACCGAAGGCCAAGGAAGAAAAAGGAGAAACTATAAGGTGCAGGTGTGACTGAAGTTTTCAATAAAAAATACTATCTGTCTTGAATAGACAGGGCGGGCCGTGGACTCGGTACATCGCAAAAGAAAGAAATTTATCAGGTAAGCATAAATGTTGTTTTCTTTTGCAAGATGTACCGAGTCCACGGATTCATCCTTACTTGTGGGATACCAATACCAAAGCTTTAGGACACAGATGAAGGGAGGGACAAGACAGGAACCTAAACGGAAGGCACCACTGCTTGCAGAACCTTTCTACCAAAAATAGCCTCCGAAGAACAAAAGTATCAAATTCGTAACATTTGGAAAAAGGTATGAAGCGAAGACCAAGTCGCAGCCTTACAAATCTGTTCAACAGAAGCATAATTTTTAAAAGCCGATGTGGAAGCCACCGCTCTAGTAGAGTGAGCAGTAATTCTTTCAGGAGGCTGCTGTCCAGCAGTTTCATAAGCCAAATGGATGATGCTTTTCAGCCAAAAGGAAAGAGGTAGCCGTAGCCTTTTGACCCCTACGTTTCCCAGAATAGACAACAAACAAAGAAGATGATTGACGAAAATCTTTGGTTGCCTGCAAATAGAACTTCAAAGCACGAACCACGTCCAAGTTGTGCAATAAACGTTCCTTCTTAGAAGAAGGATTAGGACACAGAAAAGGAACAACAACCTCCTGATTGATATTCCAGTTAGTAACCACCTTAGGGAGGAACCCAGGTTTGGTACGCAAAACCACCTTATCAGCATGGAAAACAAGATAAGGCGAGTCACATTGTAATGCAGATAATTCAGAAACCCTTCGAGCTGAAGAGATAGCAACTAGAAACAGAACTTTCCAAGATAGAATTTTAATATCTATGGAATGCATGGGTTCAAACGGAACCCCCTGAAGAACTTACGTCTGGGACATCTGTCAGACGCTTGTGCAATAGAATAGACAAAGCAGATATCTGTACTTTTAAGGAACTAGCTGACAATCCTTTCTCCAATCCTTCTTGAAGAAAGGACAAAATCCTAGGAATCCTGATCTTACTCCATGAGTAGCCATTGGATTCGCACCAAAAAAGATATTTACGCCATATCTTATGATAGATTTTCCTGGTGAAAGGCTTTCGAGCCTGAATCAAGGTATCTATGACCGACTCAGAGAAACCCCGCTTAGATAAAATCAAACGTTCAATCTCCAAGCAGTCAGTTACAGAGAAATTAGATTTGGATGCTTGAACAGACCTTGAATCAGAAGGTCCTGTCGCAATGGAAGAGTCCATGGTGGCAGAGATGACATGTCCACCAGGTCTGCATACCAAGTCCTGCGTGGCCAAGCAGGAGCTATCAAAATCAACGAAGCTCTCTCCTGTTTGATTCTGGCAATCAGACGCG
Source organism: Bombina bombina (assembly GCF_027579735.1). Lineage (NCBI taxonomy): Eukaryota > Metazoa > Chordata > Amphibia > Anura > Bombinatoridae > Bombina > Bombina bombina. Next base: position 533,840,439 of record NC_069504.1, on the reverse strand, counting down.
GAAGGAGAGGGAAAGGTGGAAACACAGAAGCCAGGTTGAACGACCTGGGTACTGCCAGAGCATCTATCAGTACTGCCTGAGGATCCCTGGACCTGGATCCGTAACAAGGAAGTTTGGCGTTCTGACGAGACGCCATCAGATCCAATTCTGGTGTGCCCAGTTGAGCAAACACCTCCAGATGGAGCTCCCAATCCCCCGGATGAAAAGTCTGATGACTTAGAAAATCTACCTCCCAGTTCTCTACTCCTGGGATATAGATCACCGATAGATGGCAAGAGTGAGTCTCTGCCCATCGGATTATCCTGGAAACTTCCATCATCGCCAAGGAACTCCTTGTTCCCCCCTGATGATTGATATAAGCTACAGTCGTGATGTTGTCCGACTGAAATCTGATGAATCCGGCCGAAGCCAGTTGAGCCACGCCTGAAGAGCATTGAATATCGCTCTTAATTCCAGAATATTTATCGGTAGGAGGGCCTCCTCCTGAGTCCACAAACCCTGTGCTTTCAGGGAATTCCAGACTGCACCCCAGCCCAGTAGGCTGGCGTCCATCATCACTATAACCCACGCGGGCCTGCGGAAACACATTCCCCGGGACAGGTGATCTTGTGACAGCCACCAAAGAAGAGAGTCTCTGGTCTCTTGATCCAAATTTATCTGAGGAGATAAATCTGCATAATCCCCATTCCACTGTTTGAGCATGCATAGTTGCAGTGGTCTGAGATGCAAGCGAGCAAACGGAACTATGTCCATTGCCGCTACCATAAGTTCGATTACTTCCATACACTGAGCCACTGATGGCCGAGGAATGGAATGAAGAGCTCGGCAGGTGGTTAAAATCTTTGATTTTCTAACCTCTGTCAGAAAAATTTTCATGTTCACCGAATCTATCAGAGTTCCCAGGAATGGAACTCTTGTGAGAGGAATAAGAGAACTCTTTTTCACGTTCACCTTCCACCCATGAGATCTTAGAAAGGCCAACACTAAGTCCATGTGAGACTTGGCTAGTTGGAAAGTCGACACTTGAATTAGGATGTCGTCTAGATAGGGCGCCACTGCTATGCCCCGCGGCCATAGGACCGTCAGAAGGGATCCTAGCACCTTTGTGAAGATTCTTGGCGCCGTGGCCAACCCGAAGGGAAGAGCCACAAACTGGTAATGCCTGTCCAGAAAGGCAAACCTGAGGAACTGGTGATGATCTTTGTGGATAGGAATGTGTAGATATGCATCCTTTAAATCCACGGTGGTCATATATTGACCCTCCTGGATCATTGGTAAAATAGACCGAATGGTCTCCATCTTGAAGGATGGAACTCTTAGGAATTGGTTTAGGATCTTGAGATCTAGAATTGGTCTGAAGATTCCCTCTTTTCTGGGAACCACAAACAGATTGGAGTAGAAACCATGTCCCTGTTCTGCTTTCGGAACTGGGCAGATCATTCCCATGGTACAAAGGTATTCTACACAGCGTAAGAGAACACCTCTCTTTTTGTCTGGTTTACAGACAATTGAGAAAGATGGAATCTCCCCCTTGGAGGAGAATCTTTGAAATCTAGGAGATACCCCTGGGTTACAATTTCTACGGCCCAGGAGTCCTGAAACGTCTCTTGCCCAGGCCTAAGCAAAGAGAGAGAGTCTGCCCCCTACTAGATCCGGTCCCGGATCAGGGGCTACCCCTTCATGCTGTCTTAGTGGCAGCAGCAGGCTTTTTGGCCTGTTTACCCTTGTTCCAAGCCTGGTTAGGTCTCCAGGTTGGTGTGAGCAAAGTTCCCTTCTTGCTTTGCAGCAGGGGAAGAGGAAGCGGGACCACCCTTGAAGTTTCGAAAGGAACGAAAATTATTTTGTTTGGTCCCTGTCTTATTTGACTTATCTTGAGGGAGGGTAAGACCCTTCCCCCCAGTGATGTCTGAAATGATCTCTTTCAGTGCAGGCCCGAATAGGGTCTTACCTTTGAAAGGGATGGTCAAAAGTTTAGATTTGGATGACACATCAGCCGACCAGGATTTAAGCCATAACGCTCTACGCGCTAAAATGGCAAAACTTGAATTCTTTGCCGCTAACTTAGCGAGATGAAAAGCGGCGTCTGTAATAAAAGAATAAGCTAGCTTAATTCTGTCCAGAATATCATCTAGTGGGGTCTCCACCTGAAGAGCCTCCTCTAGAGCCTTAAACCAAAAGGCAGCTGCAGTGGTTACAGGAACAATGCACGTTATAGGTTGAAGAAGAAAACCTTGCTGAACAAAAATTTTCTTTAGGAGACCCTCTAATTTTTTATCCATAGGATCTATGAAAGCACAACTGTCTTCAATAGGTATAGTTGTACGCTTAGCCAGAGTCGCTAAAACCTCCCTGAGCAATAAACGGAGGTGTTCTAGCTTAAATTTAAATGCCGTCATATCTGAATCTGTCTGAGGGAACATCCTTCCTGAATAAGAAATCTCTCCTTCAGATAGCAAATCCCTCATCCCTACCTCAGAACATTGAGAGGGAATATCGGATACGGCTACTAAAGCATCAGAAGGCTCAGCATTTGTTCTTAACCCAGAGCTACTGTGCTTCCCTTGCAACCCTGGCAGTTCGGATAAAACCTCTGTGAGGGTAGTATTCATAACTGAAGCCATATCTTGCAAGGTGAAAGAATTAGACGCACTAGAAGTACTTGGCGTCGCTTGTGCGGGCATTACTGGTTGTGACACTTGGGGAGAACTAGATGGCAAAACCCGATTTCTTTCTGTCTGAGAATCATCCAATGCCAAACTCTTATAAGTCAAATATGCTGTTTGCAATTTATAGACATATCAGTACAAGTGGGACACATTCTAAGAGGGGGATCCACAATGGCTTCTAAACAAATTGAACAATGAGTTTCCTCAATGTCAGACATGTTGAACAGGCTAGTAATGAGACAAGCAAGCTTGGAAAACACTTTATTTAATGAAAAACACACAATTTTCAAAAACGGCACTGTGCCTTTAAGAGAAAAAAATGCATACACAAACTGCAAAACTGCTTAAAAACAAAATTTATGCTTGCCTGATAAATTTATTTCTCTTGTGGTGTATCCAGTCCACGGGTTCATCCATTACTTGTGGGATATTCTCCTTCCCAACAGGAAGCTGCAAGAGGACACCCACAGCAGAGCTGTCTATATAGCTCCTCCCCTAACTGCTACCCCCAGTCATTCTCTTGCAGCTCTCGACAAGAAAGGAAGTATCAAGAGATATGTGGTGACAGTGTAGTTTTACCTTCAATCAAAAGTTTGTTTGTTTTTTAAACGGTGCCAGCGTTGTACTGTTTTACTCTCAGGCAGAAATTGGAAGAAGAATCTGCCTGGAGGTTGATGATCTTAGCAGTTTGTAACTAAGGTCCACCCCCAGTCATTCGACCGAAGACAAGCAAGAAAAAAGGAGAAACTATAGGGTGCAGTGGTGACTGTAGTTTAAAAATAAAAAACACCTGCCTTAAAATGACAGGGCGGGCCGTGGACTGGATACACCACAAGAGAAATAAATTTATCAGGTAAGCATAAATTTTATTTTCTCTTGTAAAGGTGTATCCAGTCCACGGGTTCATCCATTACTTGTGGGATACCAATACCAAAGCTTTAGGACACGGATGAAGGGAGGGACAAGGCAGGAACTTAAACGTAGGGCACCACTGCCTGTAAGACCTTTCTCCCAAAAATAGCCTCCGAAGAAGCAAAAGTATCGAACTTGTAGAATTTAGAAAAAGTATGAAGCGAAGACCAAGTCGCCGCCTTACAAATCTGTTAAACAGAGGCCTCATTTTTAAAAGTCCATGTGGAAGCCACCGCTCTAGTGGAATGAGCTGTAATTCTTTCAGGAGGCTGCTGGCCAGCAGTCTCATAAGCTAAGCGGATTACGCTTCTCAGCCAAAAAGAAAGAGAAGTTGCCGAAGCCTTTTGGCCTCTCCTCTGTCCAGAGTAGACAACAAACAAAGCAGATGTTTGACGAAAATCCTTTGTAGCTTGTAAATAAAACTTTAAAGCACGAACCACATCAAGATTGTGTAAAAGACGTTCCTTTTTGAGGAAGGATTAGGACATAATGAAGGAACAACAATCTCCTGATTGATATTCTTATTAGATACTACCTTAGGAAGAAACCCAGGTTTGGTACGCAAAACTACCTTATCTGCATGGAAAATCAGATAAGGGGAATCATACTGTAAAGCAGATAACTCCGAAACTTCGAGCCGAAGAGATAGCTACTAAAAACAGAACTTTCCAAGATAAAAGTTTAATATCTATGGAATGCAAAGGTTCAAACGGAACCCCTTGAAGAACTTTAAGAACTAAATTTAAACTCCATGGTGGAGCAACAGGTTTAAACACAGGCTTGATTCTAACTAAAGCCTGACAAAACACCTGAACGTCTGGAACCTCAACCAGACGTTTGTGCAAAAGAATAGACAGAGCAGAAATCTGTCTCTTTAAGGAACTAGCAGATAATCCTTTCTCCAATCCCTCTTGGAGAAAGGATAAGATTCTAGGAATCCTGACTTTACTCCATGAATAACCCTTGGATTCACACCAATGAAGATATTTACACCATATCTTATGATAGATTTTCCTGGTGACAGGCTTTCGAGCCTGAATTAAGGTATCAATGACCGATTCGGAAAAACCACGCTTCGATAGAATCAAGCGTTCAATCTCCAAGCAGTCAGACGCAGAGAATTTAGATTTGGATGTTTGAAAGGACCTTGAAGTAGAAGGTCCTGCCTTAGCGGCAAAGTTCATGGTGGAAAGGATGACATGTCCACCAGATCTGCATACCAAGTCCTGCGTGGCCACGCAGGAGCTATCAAAATCACCAAAGCTCTATCAGCGCTGCCTTGGGATCCCTGGACCTGGACCCGTAACGAGGAAGCTTGGCGTTCTGACGAGACGCCATTTGATCCAGTTCTGGTTTGCCCCATAGTTGAATCAACTGGGCAAATACCTCCGGATGGAGCTCCCACTTCCCCGGATGAAAAGCCTGCCGACTTAAAAAATCTGCCTCCCAGTTCTCTACTCCTGGGATATGGATAGCTGAAAGATGGCAAGAGTGAACCTCTGCCCATAGAATTATCTTTGAAACCTCCAACATTGCCAGGGGGCTTCTTATTCCCCCCTGATGGTTGATATAGGCTACAGTCGTGATATTGTCCGACTGAAATCTGATGAACCTGACCTCTGCTAGCTGAGGCCAAGCCTGAAGAGCATTGAATATCGCTCTTAGTTCCAGAATGTTTATCGGAAGGAGGGCTTCCTCCTGAGTCCACGAACCCTGAGCCTTCAGGGAGTTCCAGACTGCGCCCCAGCCCAGAAGGCTGGCATCTGTCGTCACTATAGTCCATTCTGGCCTGCGGAAGCTCATCCCCCAGGACAGATGGAGATAGCCACCTGAGAAGAGAATCCATGGTATCCTGATCCAGGATTTAGCAGTGGGGACAAATCTGTGTAATCCCCATTCCACTGACTGAGCATGCAAAGTTGCAGCGGTCTGAGATGTAGGCGGGCAAACAGAACTATGACCATTGCCGCTACCATTAAGCCGATTACTTCCATACACTGAGCCACTGACGGCTGAGAAGTGGAATAAAGAGCACGGCAGGAAGGTAGAAGTTTTGACAACCTGACTTCTGTCAGAAAAATCTTCATTTCTACTGAATCTATCAGAGTCCCTAGGAAGGAAATTCTTGTGAGAGGGGAGAGAGAACTCTTTTCTTTGTTCACCTTCCACCCGTGAGACCTCAGGAATGCCAGAACAATGTCCGTATGGGACTTGGCGATTTGAAAAGTCAACGCCTGTATCAGAATGTCGTCTAGGTAAGGAGCCACCGCAATGCCTCGTGGCCTTAGAACCGCCAGTAGGGACCCTAGATCCTTCGTAAAGATTCTTGGTGCCGTGGCTAACCCAAAGGGAAGAGCCACAAACTGGTAATGCCCGTCTAGGAAGGCAAACCTGAGAAACCGATGATGATCTCTGTGTATCGGAATGTGGAGAAAAGCATCCTTTAGATCCACGGTAGTCATATATTGACCCTCCTGGATCATAGGTAGGATGGTTCGAATAGCCTCCATCTTGAAGGATGGGACCCTGAGAAATTTGTTTAGGATCTTGAGATCCAAGATTGGTCTGAAAGTTCCCTCTTTTTTGGGAACTATGAACAGATTTGAATAGAATCCCTGCCCCTGTTCCTCCCTTGGAACTGGGTGGATCCCTCCCATAACCAGTAGGTCTTGAACACAACGTAAGAATGCCTCTCTCTTTATCTGGTTTGCAGATAATTGTGAGAGATGAAATCTCCCCTTTGGAGACGAGGCTTTGAAATCCAGAAGATATCCCTGGGAAACAATCTCCAGAGCCCAGGGATCCTGGACGTCTCTTGCCCAAGCCTGGGCGAAGAGAGAAAGTCTGCCCCCAACTAGATCCGGTCCCGGATTGGGGGCTACTCCTTCATGCTGTCTTAGAGGCAGCAGCAGGTTTTTTGGCCTGCTTTCCCTTGCTCCAAGCCTGATTAGGTTTCCAGACTGGCTTGGACTGGGCAAAATTTCCTTCTTGTTTTGCAGCAGAGGAAGTTGAAGCTGCGCCACTCTTGAAGTTTCGAAAGGAACGAAAATTAGTCTGTTTGGTCCTTGATTTGTTGGACCTATCCTGGGGAAGGGCGTGGCCTTTTCCTCCAGTAATATCAGAAATGATCTCCTTCAATCCCGGCCCAAATAGGGTCTGCCCTTTGAAGGGGATGTTAAGAATCTTAGACTTTGAAGTAACGTCAGCTGACCAGGATTTAAGACATAGCGCCCTACGCGCCTGAATGGCAAAACCTGAATTCTTAGCCGTTAGCTTTGTTAAATGAAAAACGGCGGCAGAAATAAATGAATTGGCTAACTTAAGAGCTTTAAGCCTGTCTAGGATATCATCCAACGGGGTCTCCACCTGTAGAGCCTCTTCAAGAGACTCGAACCGGAAAGCCGCTGCAGCAGTGACTGGGGCAATGCATGCAAGAGGCTGGAGAAAAAAAACCTTGTTGTATAAAGATTTTCTTAAGGAAACCCTCTAATTTTTTATCCATAGGATCTAGGAAAGCACAACTGTCCTCGACTGGGATAGTTGTACACTTAGCTAGGGTAGAGACTGCTCCCTCCACCTTAGGGACCGTCTGCCACGAGTCCCGTGTAGCTGCATCTATGGGAAACATCTTTTTAAAAGCAGGAGGGGGAGAGAACGGTACACCTGGTCTATCCCATTCCTTCATAATAATTTCTGAAAACCTCTTAGGGATTGGAAAAACATCAGTGTAAACAGGCACTGCAAAGTATTTGTCCATTTTACACAATTTCTCTGGGACTACAATGGTGTCACAGTCATCCAGAGTCGCTAAAACCTCCCTGAGCAACAATCGGAGGTGTTCAAGCATAAATTTAAATGCTGTCATTTCAGAGTCAGACTGAAGTAACGCCTTCCCTGAATCAGAAATGTCACCCATAGATAGAAGCTCTCCTGCTTCGGCTTCTGTACATTGTGAGGGTATATCAGACATAGCTACTAAAGCGTCAGAAAGCTCTGTATTTGTTCTAGCCCCAGAGCTGTCTCGCTTTCCTTGTAACCCTGGCAGTTTGGACAATACCTCTGTGAGGGTATGATTCATAACTGCCGCCATGCCTTGTAAGGTAAACGCATTGGACGCACCAGATGTACTTGGCGTCACTTGCGCGGGAGATATAGGTTCTGACACATTGGGAGAGCTAGGTGGTTTAACTTCCCTTTTCTAAGTCTGAGAAACCTCTGGTGATAAATCTTTAAAACCCATAATATGGTCTTTATAACTTATAGAAAGGTCAGTGCATTTGGTACACATTCTAAGAGGGGGTTCCACAATGGTTTCTAAACATAATGAACAAGGAGTTTCCTCTATGCCAGACATGTTTAACAGACTAGTAATGAGACCAGCAAGCTTGGAAAACACTTTAATAAATGTGAAAAAGCAATTAAACAAAAACGGTACTGTGCCTTTAAAAGAAAAAAAACTACCACATAAACTGCAAATCAGTGTTAAAAAGTAGTAAACTACGAAATTTTTACAGTGTGTACAAGAGACTAAAGCAGCATTGCACCCACTTGCAAATGGATGATTAACCCCTTAGGCCCAAAAACGGATTAGAAAAATGGTAAAACCGTTAAAAAACAGTCAAACACACTGCCACAGCTCTACTGTGGCTCCTACCTGCCCTTAAACATGATTTTTGCAGGAAAGAACCCCTCTATAGTGGTCCTAGATGCCAGGGGACTCCTTTAGGGAAGCTGGATGTCTCAGTCTGCATAAAGTGCACGAAAATAGGCCCCTCCCACCATGCACTCACAGTCAGAGGGCCTTAAAAAACTACTCCTAGGAGTAAAATAACAGTAATGTGGAAAACTAGGCCCCAAATAAAGATTTATCACCCTCAGAGAAAAAACGTTTTTACTGTTAAGTTATGCAAATGTTTTAACACTAAGTACTATGAGTGTTAACATAAAAATTATCCTTATCTTGTAAGCATGATCCCAGTTGCTGTTAAATAACTGTATCAGGCTTACCTCAAATATATCAGGCACTGTCAGCATTTTCTAGACCTTATCTCTCTAGAAAAAAATATACTGAACATACCTCAAATCAGGTGATTTGCCAACCGTCCCCCCCAACTGAAGTTTTCTTTCCATACTCTTCAGTTATGTGTGAGAACAGGAATGGACCTTAGTTACAAACTGCTAAGATCATCAACCTCCAGGCAGATTCTTCTTCCAATTTCTGCCTGAGAGTAAAACAGTACAACGCTGGCACCGTTTAAAAAAAAAAAAAAACTTTTGATTGAAGGTAAAACTACACTAAGTCACCACATATCTCTTGATACTTCCTTTCTTGTCGAGAGCTGCAAGAGAATGACTGGGGGTAGCAGTTAGGGGAGGAGCTATATAGACAGCTCTGCTGTGGGTGCCCTCTTGCAGCTTCCTGTTGGGAAGGAGAATATCCCACAAGTAATGGATGAACCCGTGGAATGGATACACCTTTACAAGAGAAATTGCCTCAAATTTTCAGAAATTTTTACAGTATACTCACTAAGCTTTAGTAAGATTGCACTACAAGTAATCAAGCAATAAACCCCCAAATGAGAAAACCGGATGGACAAGTGTCCAAAACCGGTAAAAACCTGTCAGCACCTTGCCACAGCTCTGCTGTGGGCCTACCTGCCCTTAGGGAACGATAATGTGGGGATAAAGCTTCGATTAGGCCCCAGAAGTTTACCAGGACCTCCGGTGATGTTGCTTGCTGCTTGTCTACAGAAACTAAGTGCGCCACTGAGGCGTGAAAATAGGCCCCGCCCATCTCACTCGATGGTGCTGGGGCCTACACAAAAATCTACCAAACGTTTTTTAAGCCATGTGGGTTATAAAAACCCCTAAATAAGCCAAGTGTACCCTCAAACAGTTGGCCCATAATAATAAAAACAGTACTCCTAGAACACACAAACGTTTGCCTTATATATCATATACAAACTGAGTGCCCATAAGTTAGCCCTTTATGCAAGCTAGTAATGCCCCTTATAAAACTAGGATTACTGCTTCCCCTTCCCCTAATGGGGATACTGTCAGCCTTTCTGAGTTATCACAGTCTCTGCAGAAACTGAACATACTGAACATACCTCATTGCTGTATAGCAAGAAACCATTCCTCACACTGAAGTTTTCCTGTACTCCTCAGCTCATGTGGGAACAGCAGTGGACCTTAGTTACAAATGCGAAGATCATCATCCTCCAGGCAGAAATCTTCATCTATCTCCTGCCAGAGAGTAAATAGTACAACACCGGTACCATTTAAAAATAACAAACTCTTGATTGAAGATAAAATAAAACTAACAGTTTAACACCTCTTTCACTTTACCCTTCCTGCTTAGAGCCGGCAAAGAGAATGACTGGGGGGTGGAGTTAAGGGGGGAGCTATATAGACAGCTCTGCTGTGGTGCTCTTTGCCACTTCCTGTTAGGAAGGATAATATCCCACAAGTAAGGATGAATCTGTGGACTCGGTACATCTTGCAAAAGAAAGAACAACTCTTAAAATAAAGGGTGGGGCCGTGGACTCGCCCTATCCAGAAAGAAATAAAATGTATCAGGTAAGCATACATTTTGTTTTTCTTTCCTAAGATATGGTGAGTCCACGGCTTGAGTAATTACAGTTGGGAACCAATATCCAAGCTAGAGGACACGGATAAATAGGGAGGGACAAGACAGGCAGTCCTAAACAGAAGGCACCACCGCTTGAAGAACCTTTCTCCCAAAAGAAGCCTTAGCCGAAAATTTGGAAAAAGTATGTAGAGAAGACCAAGTTGCAGCCTTGCAAATTTGTTCCACAAAAGTTTTATTTTTGAAAGCCCAAGAAAAGGAAACAGCTCTTATGGAATGAGCCGTAATTCTCTCAGGAGGCTTCTATCCAGCAGTCTCATAAGCCAAACGAACTATACTTTGTAACCAAAAAGAAAGAGTAGTAGCAGTAGCTTTCTGACCTTTACTTTTCCCATAGAAACAGACAAAGAGGGCAGAGGACTGGCAAAAATCCTTAGTCGTCGGTAAGTAGAATTTAAGAGCACGTACAACATCCAAATTGTGTAACAAATGTTCTATGGAAGAAAAAGGATTAGGACACAGAGAGGGAACACCAATTTCCTAATTGATATTTCAAGGGGGAGCAACAGACTTAAAGACAGGCTTGATTTTGACCAAGGGCTGAAAAAAGATTGCACATCTGGCACATCCGCCAAATGTTTATGTAGTAAAACTGATAAAGCAGAAATCTGACCCTTCAGGGTACTGACTGACAATCCCTTCTCCAGGCCTTCCTGAAGAAAAGATAAAATTCTAGGAATTCTAATTCTACTCCAAGAGTAGCCCTGGGATTCACACCAATAAAGATATTAACACCATATCTAATGGTAAATATTTCTAGTAACAGGCTTGCAAGCCTGAATCATGGTCTCAATAACCGAGTCAGAAATACCACGCTTAGACAGAATTAAGTGTTCAATCTCGAAACAGCTTCAGAGAAACGAGATTTGGATGAAGGAAGGGGCCCTGAATAAGGAGGTCCTTCCTCTGAGGTAATCTCCAAGGTGGGAGAGATGACATCTCCACCAGGTCTGCAAGCCAGATCCTGCAAGGCCACGCAGGGGCTATCAGAATCACTGACGCCCTGTTTGATACGAGCAATGGCTCGTGGAAGGAGAGCAAACGGAGGAAACGGGTATGCCAAACTGAAAACCCAAGGAACCGCCAGAGCATCTATCAGAATGACCTGCTGATCTCTTGACCTTGAACCGTACCTTGGAAGCTTGGCGTTCTGACGGGACGCCACCAGATCTAACTCTTGCACCCCCCCATTTGAGGACTAAGCTGGAAAACACCTACGGATGGAGTTCCCACTCCCCGGGATGAAAAGTCTGTGTGCTCAAAAAATCCGCTTCCCAGTTGTCTACTCCTGGAATGTGGATGGCAGATAGACAGCAATTGTGGGTCTCTGCCCACTGAAGAATCCGAGTAACCTCCTTCATGGCTAAGGAACTCTGAGTTCCTCCCTGGTGATTGATGTAAGCCACAGAGGTTATGTTGTCTGACTGGAACCTGATAAACTGGGCTGAGGACAACTGAGTCCAAGTCAATAGAGCATTGTAAATCGCACTCAACTCCAAGATGTTGATGGGAAGAGCAGACTCCGCCATAGTCCAAAGGCCCTGAGCTTTTAACGAGTTCCAGACTGCTCCCCAGCCCAGCAGGCTGGCACCCATGGTCACAATCATCCAGGAAGGTCTCCAAAAGCATGTGCCCTGAGAAATCCACCACAGAAGAGAATCCCTTGACGACTGATCTAACACTATTCTCTGAGATAGATCCGCATGGTTGCCATTCCATTGTCTGAGCATAAAACACTTAAGAGCTCTCAAATGGAATCGAGCAAAAGGAATGATGTCCATAAAGCCCCCATCAGACCGATTACCTGCATACATTGAGCCACTGAAGAATGAGCAGTAGCCTGAAGAGAGGCAAGAGGAAATTATTTTGTTTTTCCTGAACTCTGTCAGAAAAATCGTCAATCGAGAATCTATTATTGTCCCTAAGAACACTACTCTTAGAGCAGGGGAAAGGGAGCGTTTTTTCTCAGATTTACATTCCATCAGACAACAATAGCTCTGAGATTTTGCTTGTTGAAAAGATGGCGCCTGAACTAATATGTCGTCCATGTAGGGTGACACAGCAATTCCACGAGAACGGATCAGTGGCAAAAAAGAGCCCCCAGAACCTTTGAAAAAATTCTAGGAGCCATGGCTAGACCAAATGGAAGGGCCATACACTGAAAATAATTGTCCAGAAAGGCAAATCTCAGGAATCTGTGATGGTCCCTGTGAATAGGAACATAAAGATACGCATACTTTAGGTCTATTTGTCATGAACTGACCCTCTTGTACTAAAGGAAGAATGGAGCGTATAGACTCCATCTAGAAGGATGGAACTTTGAGAAACTTGTTTAGACACTTCAAGTCTAGAATGGGACGGAAAGTTCCCTCTTTTTTGGGAACCACAAATAGGTTGGAATAGAACCGAGACCCTGTTCCTGCATTGGAACTGGAACCATCACTCTCAGGGAGGAAAGATGATGTATACATTTTAAGAACACCTCTCTTTATCTGGTCTGCAGATAATCTTGAGAGATGGAATCTGCCTCTGGGAGGAAAAGTATTGAATTCCAATTTGTAACCCTGGGATACTATGTCCACAGTCCAGGGATCTGGGACATCTCGTATCCAGGCTTGAGAGAACTGAGAAAGTCTGCCCCCCCCACCTGATCCGATCCCGGATCATGTGCAAATCCTTCATGCCGATTTGGAATCGGCTGCTGGTTTCTTTGATTGTTTCCCCTTGTTCTAAGACCGATTGGGTTTCCAAGAAGACTTGGATTGTTCCTGCTTGGAAGAAGAAGGGGAAGGCTTTTCTATGATGTTACAAAAGAAACGAAATCTACTCCTTTAGGCTTATTCTTCTTATCTTAAGTTAGCAGAGATAATTTCTGCCAAACCGGGTCCAAACAAGGTTTTGCCCTTGTAAGGAATCGCCAGAAGCTTGACTTTAGAGGAAAAGTCTGCAGGCCAGGATTTCAACCATAACGCCCTGCGGGCTAGGACAGCAAAACTAGAAGTTTTAGCTCCTAGTCTAACAACCTGTAAAATGTCATCTTCAATAAAGGAATTGGCCAACTTAAGAGCTTTAATCCTATCCTGAATTTCATCCAAGGAAGTCTCTCCTTGAAGAGAATCAGACAAGGCGACGAACCAATAAGATGGCTCACCCATGTGCATTGCTATTTCTTCAACAAAGGAAACCTTAAGAAATAAGCTAATTAGATAGTAGAAGTAAATTGGAATGTTGTTAAAATTTGTGTTTTCTACTTGAATCATGAAAGAAAATGTTGGGGTTCAGTGTCCCTTTAAAAGAGCAGCTATCCTCAATAGGAATATTTGTTCTCTTAGCCAGAGTGGAAATGGCCCCTTCAACTTTGGGTACAGTGTACCAAGGGTCTTTAATGAAGTCCTCGAAAGGAAACATTTTCTTAAAAATGTCAGATAGGGAAAAAAAGACACCCCTGGTTTCTCCCATTCCTGGGAGATAATCTCCCTAGCACGGACCGGAAGTGGAAGGTTCATCAAAGAAACTTAAGTTTACTAGATTTCTTAGAAATGACAATGACAGGGGTATTGGAGTCATCTAAAGTAGCTAAAACCTCCTTTAACAATACACAAAGGTGTTCAATCTTAAATCTGAAGGATACCACCTCAGTCTCAGAAGAAGGAATTATACTGTCGGAATCTGAGATTTCACCCTCAGAAAGTCCCGATGTATCTTCCACATCAGACTTATGAGAAAAGGCAACTTGGGAAGCAGAACGGAGGACAGGCACCTTACTTTCTGAATTTCTAGATTTCCTCTTGCGTTTTCCCTGTAATCTGGGAATGGCAGCCAATGCCGCAAATACCGCTGAAGAGACCTGGGCAGCAATTTCTGCTTTTAAATAAACTTCACTAGGAGTTATAGAGGAACCGCAGGGCACTGCATGTGACGCCATTGAGGCTTGGGACGTAGCAGGAGAAAGCTGAGATATTATTTTAACAGCATCATCATGAGAGACATTAGGCTAAAAAAATGTACCTTTATTTTGCAAGGTTTTCTTGACACATGAAGAACAAAATTGCATAGGAGCTGCAATTTGTGCATCTAAACATAATAAGCATGAGTTCATGAGAGCAGGCACTTGCTCCATATCAGACATGTTGCGAAAAAGTAAATAAACTTGTACAGATAAGTTTCAAAGATTTTAATATTTAATTAAAATAAGCTAAGGAAAAAATTCACTTTAAATTTTATCCCAAATTAGGATCGATCCCCAGCTAAAATTATGTGAGAAAAGTTAAGAATAAAACATTTAATAATCATCAAATAAACTTCTAAAATACCCCTCAGGCAACCCTACACCTCAATTACTGAGGTGCCTTACTGCTACCATTTAAGACCAGATCACCCAGAAATAGAGAACTTTTTCCTCAGAAACATTATGAAATAAAGCCGGTCATGTGACCGCAACGGACGAGCTCAAATTACTACTGCGACACAGAAAGGCACTAAAAATAGCTTCCTGGTACACCGAGTACCAGAAATAACAATTTTTTCAAACCGGACAGTTTAAAATGTTGCATTGTTTTATTTTAGAGCAAAAGGGAAATGAATAAGCTGCCGAAATAGAAAATTCAGCCCTACTTTCGGTTTAAACTTGAATTGTTTTATCAAGTAAATATGTGTCTTAAAAAGAAAGGGTAAAATGTTTTTATTAGGCTTTATTTTCTGAGTTTTTAAATGTTAGTCTCACACATGCTACAGTGCCTGCTTCATGCCCCAGTGTAACCCATACAACAGGATTACCTATGTCCCAATAACAAAAGCAACTAGAAGAAAAAGCACTTACCTGCTCCGCTGTCCGGCATGTAGACAGTTACAAGGTATGAGAGGACACAGTTCTTCACAGAGACCTTTGAAAAAGAAAAAACAGAGTAGCCAACTTTGGACTTCTAAACTAGGGCAGCAATTGTTAGGAAAATACAGTAAGTACCTCTTTATAAGTTCCTAACTGCTTTAAAGCAACCACTTCCCGACTGCATGCACCGAAGGCAAAGAGAATGACTGGGGGTTGTGGGTAAGGGAGTGATACTTAGCAGTTTAAATGTGGTGCTCTTTGCCACCTCCTGCTGGCCAGGAGTGATATTCCCAACAGTAATTACTCAAGCCGTTGACTCACCATATCTTAGGAAAGAAAAAATGTTTACACCACAGAAATATTGAATAAAAAACATAATTTATGTAAGAACTTACCTGATAAATTCATTTCTTTCATATTAGCAAGAGTCCATGAGCTAGTGACGTATGGGATATACATTCCTACCAGGAGGGGCAAAGTTTCCCAAACCTCAAAATGCCTATAAATACACCCCTCACCACACCCACAATTCAGTTTAACGAATAGCCAAGAAGTGGGGTGATAAAAAACTGCGAAAGCATATAAAATAAGGAATTGGAATAATTGTGCTTTATACAAAATCATAACCACCACAAAAAAGGGCGGGCCTCATGGACTCTTGCTAATATGAAAGAAATTAATTTATCAGGTAAGTTCTTACATAAATTATGTTTTCTTTCATGTAATTAGCAAGAGTCCATGAGCTAGTGACGTATGGGATAATGATTACCCAAGATGTGGATCTTTCCACACAAGAGTCACTAGAGAGGGAGGGATAAAATAAAGACAGCCAATTCCTGCTGAAAATAATCCACACCCAAAATAAAGTTTAATGAAAAACATAAGCAGAAGATTCAAACTGAAACCGCTGCCTGAAGTACTTTTCTACCAAAACTGCTTCAGAAGAAGAAAATACATCAAAATGGTAGAATTTAGTAAAAGTATGCAAAGAGGACCAAGTTGCTGCTTTGCAAATCTGATCTACCGAAGCTTCATTCCTAAACGCCCAGGAAGTAGAAACTGACCTAGTAGAATGAGCTGTAATCCTCTGAGGCGGAGTTTTACCCGACTCAACATAGGCAAGATGAATTAAAGATTTCAACCAAGATGCCAAAGAAATGGCAGAAGCTTTCTGGCCTTTTCTAGCACCGGAAAAAATAACAAATAGACTAGAAGTCTTTCGGAAAGACTTAGTAGCTTCAACATAATATTTCAAAGCTCTAACAACATCCAAAGAATGCAACGATTACTCCTTAGAATTCTTAGGATTAGGACATAATGAAGGAACCACAATTTCTCTACTAATGTTGTTGGAATTCACAACTTTAGGTAAAAATTGAAAAGAAGTTCGCAACACCGCCTTATCCTGATGAAAAATCAGAAAAGGAGACTCACAAGAAAGAGCAGATAATTCAGAAACTCTTCTGGCAGAAGAGATGGCCAAAAGGAACAAAACTTTCCAAGAAAGTAATTTAATGTCCAATGAATGCATAGGTTCAAACGGAGGAGCTTGAAGAGCTCCCAGAACCAAATTCAAACTCCAAGGAGGAGAAATTGACTTAATGACAGGTTTTATACGAACCAAAGCTTGTACAAAACAATGAATATCAGGAAGAATAGCAATCTTTCTGTGAAAAAGAACAGAAAGAGCAGAGATTTGACCTTTCAAGGAACTTGCGGACAAACCCTTATCTAAACCATCCTGAAGAAACTGTAAAATTCTCGGTATTCTAAAAGAACGCCAAGAAAAATGATGAGAAAGACACCAAGAAATATAAGTCTTCCAGACTCTATAATATATCTCTCTAGATACAGATTTACGAGCCTGTAACATAGTATTAATCACAGAGTCAGAGAAACTTCTTTGACCAAGAATCAAGCGTTCAATCTCCATACCTTTAAATTTAAGGATTTCAGATCCTGATGGAAAAAAGGACCTTGTGACAGAAGGTCTGGTCTTAACGGAAGAGTCCACGGTTGGCAAGAGGCCATCCGGACAAGATCCGCATACCAAAACCTGTGAGGCCATGCCGGAGCTACCAGCAGAACAAACGAGCATTCCTTCAGAATCTTGGAGATTACTCTTGGAAGAAGAACTAGAGGCGGAAAGATATAAGCAGGATGATACTTCCAAGGAAGTGATAATGCATCCACTGCCTCCGCCTGAGGATCCCGGGATCTGGACAGATACCTGGGAAGTTTCTTGTTTAGATGAGACGCCATCAGATCTATTTCTGGAAGTTCCCACATTTGAAAAATCTGAAGAAATACCTCTGGGTGAAGAGACCATTCGCCCGGATGCAACGTTTGGCGACTGAGATAATCCGCTTCCCAATTGTCTATACCTGGGATATGAACCGCAGAGATTAGACAGGAGCTGGATTCCGCCCAAACCAAAATTCGAGATACTTCTTTCATAGCCAGAGGACTGTGAGTCCCTCCTTGATGATTGATGTATGCCACAGTTGTGACATTGACTGTCTGAAAACAAATGAACGATTCTCTCTTCAGAAGAGGCCAAAACTGAAGAGCTCTGAAAATTGCACGGAGTTCCAAAATATTGATCGGTAATCTCACCTCCTGAGATTCCCAAACTCCTTGTGCCGTCAGAGATCCCCACACAGCTCCCCAACCTGTGAGACTTGCATCTGTTGAAATTACAGTCCAGGTCGGAAGCACAAAAGAAGCCCCCTGAATTAAACGATGGTGATCTGTCCACCACGTTAGAGAGTGTCGAACAATCAGTTTTAAAGATATTAATTGAGATATCTTTGTGTAATCCTTGCACCATTGATTCAGCATACAGAGCTGAAGAGGTCGCATGTGAAAACGAGCAAAGGGGATCGCGTCCGATGCAGCAGTCATAAGACCTAGAATTTCCATGCATAAGGCTACCGAAGGGAATGATTGTGACTGAAGGTTTCGACAAGCTGAAATCAATTTTAGACGTCTCTTGTCTGTTAAAGACAGAGTCATGGACACTGAATCTATCTGGAAACCCAGAAAAGTTACCCTTGTCTGAGGAATCAATGAACTTTTTGGTAAATTGATCCTCCAACCATGATCTTGAAGAAACAACACAAGTCGATTCGTATGAGATTCTGCTAAATGTAAAGACTGAGCAAGTACCAAGATATCGTCCAAATAAGGAAATACCACAATACCCTGTTCTCTGATTACAGACAGAAGGGCATCGAGAACCTTTGTAAAAATTCTTGGAGCTGTAGCTAGGCCAAACGGCAGAGCCACAAACTGGTAATGCTTGTCCAGAAAAGAGAATCTCAGGAACTGATAATGATCTGGATGAATCGGAATATGCAGATATGCATCCTGTAAATCTATTGTGGACATATAATGCCCTTGCTGAAAAAAAGGCAAGATAGTCCTTACAGTTACCATCTTGAACGTTGGTATCCTTACATAACAATTCAATATTTTTAGATCCAGAACTGGTCTGAAGGAATTCTCCTTCTTTGGTACAATGAAGAGATTTGAATAAAACCCCATCCCCTGTTCCGGAACTGGAACTGGCATAATTACTCCAGCCAACTCTAGATCTGAAACACAATTCAGAAATGCTTGAGCTTTCACTGGGACACGGGAAAGAAAAAATCTCTTTGCAGGAGGTCTCATCTTGAAACCAATTCTGTACCCTTCTGAAACAATGTTCTGAATCCAAAGATTGTGAACAGAATTGATCCAAATTTCTTTGAAAAAACGTAACTTGCCCCCTACCAGCTGAGCTGGAATGAGGGCCGCACCTTCATGTGGACTTAGAAGCAGGCTTTGCCTTTCTAGCAGGCTTGGATTTATTCCAGACCGGAGATGGTTTCCAAACTGATTATTGATGATTATTAGCCCTGTTTTTACCCTTAGATTTTGTATCCTGTGGTAAAAAAGTTCCTTTCCCACCAGTAACAGTTGAGATAATAGAATCCAACTGAGAACCAAATAATTTGTTACCCTGGAAAGAAATGGAAAGTAGAGTTGATTTAGAAGCCATATCAGCATTCCAAGTCTTAAGCCATAAAGCTCTTCTAGCTAAAATAGCTAGAGACATAAACCTAACATCAACTCTGATAATATCAAAAATGGCATCACAGATAAAATTATTAGCATGCTGAAGAAGAATAATAATATCATGAGAATCATGATCTGTTACTTGTTGCGCTAAAGTTTCCAACCAAAAAGTTGAAGCTGCAGCAACATCAGCCAATGATATAGCAGGTCTAAGAAGATTACCTGAACACAGATAAGCTTTTCTTAGAAAGGATTCAATTTTCCTATCTAAAGGATCCTTAAACGAAGTACCATCTGAGTAGGAATAGTAGTACGTTTAGCAAGGGTAGAAATAGCCCCATCAACTTTAGGGATTTTGTCCCAAAATTCTAATCTGTCAGACGGCACAGGATATAATTGCTTAAAACGTTTAGAAGGAGTAAATGAATTACCCAATTTATCCCATTCTTTGGAAATTACTGCAGAAATAGCATTAGGAACAGGAAAAACTTCTGGAATAACCACAGGAGATTTAAATACCTTATCCAAACGTTTAGAATTAGTATCAAGAGGACCAGAATCCTCTATTTCTAAAGCAATTAGTACTTCTTTAAGTAAAGAACGAATAAATTCCATTTTAAATAAATATGAAGATTTATCAGCATCAATCTCTGAGACAGAATCCTCTGAACCAGAAGAGTCATCAGAATCAGGATGATGTTCATTTAAAAATTCATCTGTAGGGAGAGAAGTTTTAAAAGATTTTTTACGTTTACTAGAAGGAGAAATAACAGACATAGCCTTCTTTATGGATTCAGAAACAAAATCTCTTATGTTATCAGGAACATTCTGCACCTTAGATGTTGAAGGAACTGCAACAGGCAATGGTACTTTACTAAAGGAAATATTATCTGCATTAACAAGTTTGTCATGACAATTAATACAAACAACAGCCGGAGGAATAGCTACCAAAAGTTTACAGCAGATACACTTAGCTTTGGTAGATCCAGCACTAGACAGCGATTTTCCTGTAGTATCTTCTGACTCAGATGCAACGTGAGACATCTTGCAATATGTAAGAGAAAAAACAACATATAAAGCAAAATTGATCAAATTCCTTAAATGACAGAATGACGCAATAAAATGAAGCATTTTCAGCCCCCGCGAGCCTAACAGCCCACAGGGAAAAAAGTCAAATTTTTGAAGGAAAGAAAAAAATGATTAATTCAAGTGCATTATCCCAAATATGAAACTGACTGTCTGAAAAATAAGGAATGTTGAACATTCTGAGTCAAGGCAAATAAATGTTTGAATACATATATTTAGAACTTTATAAACAAAGTGCCCAACCATAGCTTAGAGTGTCAACGAAAATAAGATTTACTTACCCCAGGACACTCATCTACATGTTTGTAGAAAGCCAAACCAGTACTGAAACGAGAATCAGCAGAGGTAATGGTATATATAAGAGTATATCGTCGATCTGAAAAGGGAGGTAAGAGATGAATCTCTACGACCGATAACAGAGAACCTATGAAATAGACCCCGTAGAAGGAGATCACTGCATTCAAATAGGCAATACTCTCTTCACATCCCTCTGACATTCACTGCACGCTGAGAGGAAAACCGGGCTCCAACTTGCTGCGGAGCGCATATCAACGTAGAATCTAGCACAAACTTACTTCACCACCTCCATAGGAGGCAAAGTTTGTAAAACTGAATTGTGGGTGTGGTGAGGGGTGTATTTATAGGCATTTTGAGGTTTGGGAAACTTTGCCCCTCCTGGTAGGAATGTATATCCCATACGTCACTAGCTCATGGACTCTTGCTAATTACATGAAAAAAACAAAAATATACAAGTATACTTTAAACATTTTAGATCAAATAAAGAAAGAAAGAAGTTAAGTATAACTTTACACTTAAAACCGTTAAGTAAATATACCTTGTGTACCTTCATTCAAACAAAGGTGCTTGCTCAGACAGCTAGCATGGCATGTATTTATCAGCAATACACAAAACAGAGAAATGCTGACTGAATATTCTCTCTGAGTAAAAGCACTCACCATAATTGTGATAAAGTGCTTCCATCAGCATTGCAGTGCTGAGTTTTATCCCTTTAAATCTATTTTTTATTTGTATTTGCTGTCAAACAATATATTTTTTGAAGTCACTATTACTGTATTTTACATTATGGCCTAATGTTAAATGAAATATAATCCTGGAGAGGAGAGCTGTCCAACTTAAGACCCAGGAGCCATAATGTACATTGTATGTGTTTTTGGGGTTTGTGTGTATATATAAATTTGTGGCACTTAAACGGCAAAAGAGCATTTCTTTAGCAAAATAAAGTTATACATAATATATATGGTGGTTTAAAATTGACAAAATATTTTGAAATTACATTAAAAGATTTGTGATACAAGTAAAAAGAAACATTCCCCGTTTCAAATTCAGAAAACAGATCTATAAATGCCGATGTAAAATGATTCATCTAGTGTGATGTAATCTCCATGCCACTCTATTATATATTATTTCTGTTACAATGAAAGTGAAAAAAATATAAGTAGAGTAAAAGTGCACTTGTACTTCACCGTCAGCGCTATTTTCAGCGGTGCACTTTCTGAACCGTTTGCGTCAAATACTTTCTTTAAAAGAAGAGGCTTCATTTTTTCCATGTAAACAGGCTTTATTTTACCTGTGTAGGCAGCTGTGACTGCTGCCATCAGAGCTGAGACAAACCAGCAAATTCCTCCATAGCGCAGCTCCTGCATAGCCTCTCTACTCCCCCCATCCCCTCCTTTCCCTACAGAAGCCTGCACGCAATGAACAGTTACAGCCAGCCCTCCTGTATGTCATAGGTGATGTCATAGGGGGTGGGGCTAAAAATTGCATACTCTAGCGGATTTCAAATTGTGACGATTAATCACGGTTTTAAATTCTATATGCGATTAATTGTGCAGCCCTAATATGTGTGTGTATATATATATATATATATATATATATATATATATATATATATAAATAAAATACCGTCCAATGTACAGTGTTACCCTCCTAAGGACATCTGCCTGGGTGCAAACATGCAATAGATATTCCAGGAGTATATATATACTCCAGGAGTGTGTGTGTGTGTATGTATATATATATATGTATATATATATATATATATATATATATATATATATATATATATATATATATATATATATATATATATATATATATATATATATATATATATATATATATATATAATAGCTCACAAACGTGAGTACACCCCTCACATTTTTGTAAATATTTTATTATATCTTTTTATGTGACAACACTGAAGAAATGACACTCACTTTGCTACAATGTAATGTAGTGAGTGTACAGCCTGTATAACAGTGTAAATTTACTGTCCCTTCAAAATAACTCAACACATAGACATTAATCAAATGAGAGGGACAAACTATACCCAGATGGCAACCAGAGCCAAACAGGTACCTGTAAGAGGCGCCAAGTAGTTAGTAGATAAATAAGGGTCACAAAATGACAGATTGGTATCCCTTGATAAGGTGTCCAATTACTATAAAGAGCCAGAATGTACAATCAGCTCCAATGGTCACGATCAAAGTAACATATATATCCAAATCACAAATCACATATATAATGTATAACCAGGCACATATATTAATAGACAACCATGTGCACAGGCTTAAGCCCACATACATGGATAATATGGAAAGTCTAAAGATATAATAAAGTTGGAAAGTCCTGATAACCTTAATCAATCTCAAGACAGAGTCCAGGACTAGAGGCAGCTCCTCTGGGGTGTCACGCCACGACACAAGAGATGATGATCTACACTGGAAAAAGTAGAGGGCGCCACATAGTGCAAATCAGAGAGGATAATGGAGGGTAGTAGAAATCCTACTCACGTGATGAAAAGCACTAGTGTGCAGTAAAGGCAATCCAGAACCAAATGGTCGCCCGGTAGACCCAGTGGTGATGCAGAGACAGACGGTATCCTCGTCCCACCAGGGGGAGTCCAGAGATCCTGTGAACCGTAACCGTGAGTGCTGGGCCCACGATAGGCAGGAGACAACAGCTCGAGAGAGAGCCCACTTATCTTGGTTATGTAGCAGCACCATCAATTGGTAACA